>NW_025814683.1:0-86997 GCF_018902025.1 Drosophila willistoni | reverse complement strand
AGCAGCTTTTGAATACTTAAAAAACAAATTATTAAGCCCAAATACTTCAATATCCAAATTTTAATAAAAAATTCTGGTATCACAACTGATGAAGCAAGATGCATGTGGACCGTCCTCAGCCAAGAATTTGATGGACTCCAATTACCCATATATACGCATCTAAGGCATTACAAAAGGCGAAAGCAATAAGTCAACAATCGAGCAAGAATTAACAGCAATACATTGGGCAATTCAATTTTCAAACCATACATATACGGAAAAAAATTCTAATCAGAACTGACCATCACATTAACATACCTATTTTCTCAAAAACCCATCGTCAAAGCTTACTAGAATAAGTCTAGATTTAGAAGAGTTCGATTTTACTATAGAATACATCAGGGGACAAGAAAATTTCGCAGCGGATGCTCTCTCCAGAATTGAATTTGTAAATATAAAAACATAGAAACTAATAAAATACTTAAAGTAGCAACAAGATCAGAAACAAAAAAATTAATACATAAGGAAAACAAAATTAACAATAGCAGAATAGAAACACCTAGAATATATGAAATAATAAATCCTAGCGAAGCCAAAAAATACGCGCAAATTAAATTCAAAAAAATGCAAATGCTTTATTACCAAAAATAAAGAAAAATTACTCTCCTTCAACATAGGCGATTGATCATTAGTGGAAGAAAAGATCTAGATCGATTCCTTCCAAGGCTTGAAAAAGAAGCCGGTGCTCAAAAAATCTATAAACTGAAGATAGACATGTCAGAAAAACTATTTAGGTCACTTACACCTAATGAACTAAAACAAAAGGAAAAGACACATTAAAACATTTAGAAATAGCAGTTCTACCCCAAGTAAAAGTAATAACAAATAAAGAAGAAATAATAAATACATTAAATAAATATCATAATGACCCAATAGAGGGAGGTCACTGCGGGGTAAACAGAACACTAGGAAAAATAAAAAGAAATTTCTTTTGGAAAATATGTCTCGGGATGTTGCAACATACATCAAAAATTGCGAAAAGTGCAAACTAGCCAAAGTAACCAGACACAACCACTCCCCATTGGTCATAACACCAACCCCTGCAACCACTTTTGACACAATAATAATAGATACAATTGGACCATTACCAAAAACAATGAACGGTAATGAATACGCAGTTACTATTATCTGCGATCTGTCCAAATATCTCATATCAATACCAATACCAAACAAAAGTGCAAAAGCGGTTGCAAAGGCAATATTCGAAAAATTCATTTTAATTTACGGTTCAGTGAAAACAATTCTAACAGACATGGGAACAGAATATATAAATTCAATACTAATAGAACTTTGCAAAAATTTTAACATAACTAAAATTAATTCCACGGCGCACCATCATCAAACTCTTGGAACAGTAGAAAGAAGCCATAGAACTTTCAATGAATACATCAGGTCATATATATCCATAAAAAAAGACGATTGGGATGAATATCTAGCATACTTCACATATTGCTTTAACAACACTCCATCCACCGTACATGGTTATGCACCTTTTGAACTAGTCTTTGCAAAACATCCTAAAACTGTCCCATTCTCGTTTGAAACGGTAGAACCCATTTACAACATTGATGATTTCAATAAAGAAATAAAATTTAAATTACAAATAGCACAAAATAGAGCGAAACTGCTTATCGAAAAATTTAAAGCGTTACAAAAGAAACATATGATAAAAACACAAAAAAAGTATCGCTAACTGAAGGACAAGACATACTTTTAAAAAATGATACAGGACATAAATTAGATAACAAATACACAGGCAAATATACAATACAGAGCATAGGTCCTAACAATAATATAGTAATAGCGGATGATAAAAACAAAAAGCAAACAGTACATTTAGATAGAATAAAAATAACATAAAAAGGATGTTAGTAAAATATAAATTTTTCTTTTTAAAAAAAGGAGGTGTAGTATACTTTTAGGGATAAGATTAGGCCACATACTTCTAGGGATAGATTATAAGTAATTAGAACTTAAGCATAATGTCTAGCTTTAAGTACCGTTAAGGACACTAGCCATAAGACCAATGTAAACGTTCTCCTATAAATACCGGGCTTGCGGCCCCAATATATCACTTCAAGTCAAACCTTGCCTTCGCCTATTTCATTATAATTAAAGGTAGAGATTTAGCATAAAACCCCCACCACGCAAGAGCCACGGAAACAAAGGATCTCGCTATTTATGGCCATACAAAAGTCACTTAACTTAATCTGGGTTTATTAAAACTCATAAGGGAAGCGTCTTAAGTGTTGGCCGCCAATTTAGACTACTGATACACCAATCAAAAGGACTTTCCTGGTATATATGTACATATATCTTCTGTTAAATATATCGAGTAAATGAGCTTCCCCCATAGTTGATGCAAATAAAACATTCCCAAGACACAAGAAATGACTTTAATTTGTAATAAATACTGAAAAGGAGTTTGAGTAATCACTACTATGTAATCGAGAGCTTAAGTCATATTTCGACAAAATTGAACCCAAGGAAATAACATACGGAAAGGTCTGCGACCTAACAAATGATAAGCAGTTGGGTCCGTAAATACGCCCCCGGTCCAAAGTGGATAGAAGGCGAAATTGTGGACCAGACAGGCCCCATTTCATACAACGTTCGTTTACATGATCGCCGCATTATTAAACGTCACTTCGACCAACTTCGCCATCGGGTTCCGCCTGTCGAAAGTACTCAAGACACGGAATCAATCGAACTACCTGCTGAGGATGCAGTCTCGATATCTGATGATATACCCGACTGTCCTGAATTGTCTGAACCGGCACCATTGCCCCAGCTCCAGTGACTCCTCGCAGATCGAGTCGGAAAATACAACCCCCGGAATTCTTTAACCCATCTGGGTGTTAAGGGGTGTTATGTATGTAGAAATTTACTTTATCCCGGTTTATTTATTACAATATTATTAAAGGATGTGATTTCCTTGTTAAGTCTTATATTATTAACAATGTTTCTTTGTGTTAAGAATACATATGTATATTTTATATTATTTAAATGGCCTTAGTGATAATTTGGGTGCGCGATGTGATCGAGGCGAGAGTACGATTGCGAGTGCTTTCTGAATCAACGCTTCTCTTTATTTGTCAACGAGTGAGTCGACCAGATAGGTACGGCCGCTGCGTGTCGTTCTGCCTCGCTCACTAGCTACTGCCCGATTGCCATGATTATGCCCGCTTGACACTTCATTTCCTACAATCGGCTGTCCTGACAAGTCATTCGACCCGAATGATCCTAGCCAAGGCTTCATGAACTCAGCCACTGTTGAGGTCTTACAAGGTCCTTCACCATCGCCAACTTTCTCAACGTCGTATCGACCGTGCCTATTTACCTTCGTGACTTTATACGGTCCTAAGTATTTACCTCTCAACTTTAGACCTGTGCCATACTGCGTACGTTTAATCGCCACTAACTCGTTTAAATTGTACTTTCTTTCCCATTTCCTGTTCTTGTCAAACGTCCTTTTCATTTCCTGCTGTATTTCATTAATATTCTTTCGAGCCTCCGCTCTAATCTCATCACGACCACAGTCTAATTCTTCTATTAACGAATCGGTTATCAGCTTTCTTATTTCGGGATCGTCAGGACTACGCATCTCTATTCCTGTCAAAATCTTAAAAGTTGTAACTCTTGTACTTCTTGGAGCAGTATTATTAACAAGTTGTTTCACACGACCAACATACTTGTACCAGTTTCCCTCATTCTCTTGGCTTAACTTTGAAATCATTGGAACTATTATCTTATGCATCCTTTCTACTTGGCCGTTGCCGCGGGGTACACATGTTGCGATCAGTAAATGCTATATATCCTGTCTGATACAATACTCCTTAAACGCATTGGATGTGAAAGCTGCTCCCCTGTCAGAAATTATTCTCACCGGGTTACCAAAAATTATCGCCTGCTTTTCAAGACAACTAAGTACTTCATCGACTCCTGTTCCACGAGTCCGATACAACCATACAAACTTAGAGAACCCATCAACAATAACAAGTATATGATTATAACGCTTTGTCGTGACCTCCATCGGGCCAACGTGATCAATGTGATATGTCATCAATGGCTGATCTCCTTTGCTTATTGGCATCAAATATCCTTCCTTTTTACCAGTTTTGGCATTAACAATTAAGACATTCCACGCAACACTCAACAACACGGGCTACCTTTTCTTTTAATTTTGGAATATAATACGATTTTTCAACGATATCCTGAGTCTTTCTAGCTCCAAAATGTCCTTGTTTGTTTGCAATCGGTATTATTTCTTTTTCCATCTGCGAGGGAACGACAATAAGTTCTTGATTAAGGTCCTTTAACAATATTTCATTTTCAATGTAAAAATCTTCATATCCCTTCTTCTGAACTAAACTCCTGATCAATTTAGTCCAATCATCTGACAACTGTGCTTCCCTCAATCTATGGGTTATGGTGTCGGTTAGCAGAAAACAAGGCAAACGGCTCAAAGCATCCACATGCTGCATCTTTGAACCTGAACGATGTTCGATCTGATAATCGAAATCTTGTAGGTACATTGCCCAACGTGCTACACGTAACGGAACCTCTTTCTCTTTCATTGTCATCGTGAACGCATTACAATCTGTAACAATCTTAAATCTCAATCCTAGCACATATACACGCCACTTTATTAATGCTCCAATAACTGCTAAAACCTCAAGTTCATACGAATCATACTTCTCTTCGCAAGGTTTAGTTTTCCGACTCGTATATTGTACCGGATGAAATAAACCATCTTCTGAATCTTTCTGTAAAAGCGCAGCTCCGAAACCGTGTTTCGAGGCATCAGTGTGAATCTCAGTCTCTAGCTTAGGATTGTATAACTTTAAAACGGGACCTTTGATCAATGCTAACTTCAATTGCTCAAACGCTACCATTTGCAATTCTTTAAACTCAAACTTTTTGTCTTTTCGCAAAATGTCAGTCAAGGGCTTAGCTGTTACTGCGTATCCTTCGATAAATCTACGGAAATACGATGTTAACCCAAAAAATCGTTGAACTGACTTCTTGTCATGTGGGATCGGCAATCTTGAAACAGCATCAGTCTTCTCCTTACTTGGCTTAATACTTCCATTTTCAACTATATAGCCCAAAAAATTTACTTTACTCTGCAGTATCTGACATTTTTCCCAGTTTATTCTCATCCCATTTTCCGCAGCTATCTTTAACACTCTTTTAAGTTTAATTAGACCATCATTCACGTTAACACTTGGTATAATTATATCGTCCATATACACCACTGCATCTCCATTCTTCACTGATTCTCTCATTACTGCCATTATAAATCTTGTAAAAACTGCTGGAGAGTTGGATATTCCGAATGGTACATATAGGAATTCATACTGACCATTCTGAGTTACGAATGTTGTGTACTTCTGAGATTTTTCCTCAACAGGAACATGGAAAAACCCGTTTGTTAGATCTAGAGTAGTATAAACTAACGCACTTTGAAGTTTTTCTAATACGGTATCCATATGTGGCATAGGAAAATTATCTCGGACTACTTTCTCATTTAGCTTTTGTAATCGCTTTTGTAATCGCAGCACAGACGCTTTTTCCCATTCTTCTTTGTTACCAGTACAACAGGCGAAGCATATTCGGAAAAACTTGGCCTTATTATCTTCTCCTCCAACCATTCTTGTACTGTACTATCAACAATTTTCTGATCAGACTCTGCTAGACGCCTTTGGATGCCTTGGATGCTGATAAACTGGCAACTCATTCGTTAGTATAATCTTCATTTCGATAGGAGTGTTTGTATTTCTAATAGGTTTGTAACTTTTAATCAACTTCTTGACCTCACTAGCGATTTCTGTACTGATATGCGAAAAGTCACTCTTGATTTCCACTTTATTCTGTTCTGCACTGTGCATACACATACTTTCAAATTCCTTAAACAACTCAGCACAAGATTTATTTGTTTTACACAGTGATTCTTTTCTCTTGATGCCCACAAACTTTGTACCTTTCTTTGTAACAAGCAAATCGACATGATCTAATATAGTTCTACCCAAAATTGCCTCATATGCCATGTCTTCATCAGGAACGATATGAAACTCGACTTCCATCTCAATGCCATCTATCTTGACACTTATGCTAAAACTACCAAAGGTCATCACATGACTTCCACCAATGCCTGTAAGGCTCTTCGAATATCCTGTTAATGATTTAATTCCAAGTTCGACAAACACGCTTTTACGTATGAGACTCAAATTTGCTGCTGTATCAATTAGACCGTTGAACTTAATCGACTTATAAGTTACTTCTTTCAACTCCAAACCCGAATCAGTAAATTTACCTGATGCTTTTACTAATTTATCATCTACAACATTGGTACTTTCAACTTTGGTGGTATTTTTTCCCTTACATTCAAATGAGCGATAACCTGTTTTGCCACATTTAAAACAAGTAAACGTTTTGTTGTTACAGTCTCTCATCATGTGTGAAGGATCACCACACTTAAAACATTTGCGATCACCTTTTGTTATCGAACTCTTCTCTCTATTATCTCTACCTTGCTTGTGAAAAGATAACTCCAATGTTGTTTTCTTTGAGGACTTCCTAGGATCATAGGATTTTAAGTACGTCTCTATTTGAACTTTCAACCCATCCACTGTTCTGGCTTGATACAATAATGCCTTATTTGCTCTCAGGTCTGGTATACCTTCTACGAAATACTCGATTAAACTTTCGTCATCCAAATCGATCGGCTTTGCGATTTCCATTAACGAATACAAAAACTCATACAAATTCTCACCTCTCTTCAACTGTCGATTGCTTAGTCTTCTATGAACTTCGGCTGATGAAACCTTCACTCTGAATTCGTTTTTCAAAGCTACTTTCAGGGACTCCCAACTACAAATATCTCTCTTACTACGTATAAACGACAATGCAGCTCCCTTTAACAATTGTTTTGCATACACAAAGAGCTGTAACTGACTCCACTGTACGGTTAAAGCGCATTCTTCTAGGTCCCTAGTCCATTGTACAACATCAATCGAACCTAAACCGCAAAACTCGGTAACGCTTCCCTCCACATCTTTTAGTGTGAACCATGACCTTTGCCCATCTGTGTTCGGGACTTCTCGAATTGTTCTAGCCGAGGCGAAATCTGCCTCCTGCCCGTCATTTTCAGTTTCTATGAGATCGTAATGAGCGAGTAGACGCGATTGCAACTCAGCTTTAAGGCCTGTAGTCTCTAGCCCTAACTCTCTCAATTTAATGCGCAACTCTTCAATACGCAAAGTTAGAATATCACCTCGATCCATTTCACACAATTACAGGTATAATGCTTAACAAGTTTGCTATATTAATGTATAGTTAGTATCAATCAATCAAATTTGTTACGACTTTGCAAAATTTACACACTATGTTAATGTAGGTCAAATTGTGGTAGGTTATGGTTAAACTCAGACGATTCTTAGAAATGTGCTCTCTGCAGCTCGCATCAATTTCGTCAATATTTCTGCCACCGGTCTGGTTTCGTCGTGCAAGCAAAGTAACTCACACTCAAGACAATAATTAAACAGCTCACCCAACTATATTCGTCCTGCTCTATGGAACCACTCAATATCGCTGTAGCAACTCACTCAGATGTTCAGTTCGCTCTCTGTTGCCACTCGCTCTGCTGTCGCTACTCACTCTGCTGTTTTCCACTCGTTCTCTTGGTCTCTTTGTCTGCTTCCACACCAACTGTCTCAACTTCGTGTCTGCTGCCTTCTCGTTTGGACTTGTCGTCGTCGTCTGCTTCTTGTAACGGTTTGTGTTGTCCGCTCTCTTTGTCTGCTTCCACACCAATTATCTCAACTTCGTGTCTGCTGCCTTCTCGTTTGGATTTGTCGTCGTCGTCTGCTTCTTGTAACGGTTTGTGTTGTCCGCTCTCTTTGTCTGCTTCCACACCAATTATCTCAACTTCGTGTCTGCTGCCTCCTCGTTTGGACTTGTCGTCGTCGTCTGCTTCTTGTAACGGTTTGTGTTGTCCGCTCTCTTTTGGTTTTCCGCTTCCACAGTGAACACCAGTTATCATCAACTTTGTGCTCTCTGTCTGCTCTCTCCGTCTGTCTGCTTCCACAGTGAACACTAATTTTCATCAACTTCGTGCCCTCTGTCTGCTCTCTCTGTCTGTCTGCTTCCACAGTGAACACTAATTATCATCAACTTCGTGTCCGCTGTCTGCTTCCACAGTAAACACTGGTTATCATCAACTTCGTGTCTGCTGTCTGCTTCCACAGTAAACACTAGTTATCATCAACTTCGTGTCTGCTGTCTGCTCTCTCTGTCTGTCTGCTTCCACAGTGAACACTGGTTATCATCAACATCGTGCCCGCTGTCTGCTGTCTCCGTCTGTCTGCTTCCACAGTGAACACTGGTTATCATCAACTTCGTGCCCGCTGTCTGCTGTCTCCGTCTGTCTGCTTCCACAGTGAACACTGGTTATCATCAACTTCGTGTCCGCTGTCTGCTTCCACAGTAAACACTAGTTATCATCAACTTCGTGTCTGCTGTCTGCTCTCTCTTTTCCTCTCGAGTCACCACCGTTCTCGAGCCGCTCTCAACTTCAGTCGCCGACTTTTTGCCTAAACGGCGCCAAAATTCTTAGTGACGCTCTTCTTGCGTCGTCCGACCGCTCACCGTCTCACCGTCCACTCGTCGCCTCTCGTACAGTCACACCAACTTCCACTAATTTTTGAACTTGTAGTGTTTGCTTCTTGTGAAATTCGTTCGCCAACAACCTTGATTTTGTATATATATTACACGTTAATGCATGCAATTTTAACAATTTTCTGTTCACTTGCGAACTTCACACACACACACAAATTTCACTTATTGTCTTGGGCCAGAAATCTCGGTTGAGCCCCCAGTTTGTAGGATTTTACTTTATCCCGGTTTATTTATTACAATATTATTAAAGGATGTGATTTCCTTGTTAAGTCTTATATTATTAACAATGTTTCTTTGTGTTAAGAATACATATGTATATTTTATATTATTTAAATGGCCTTAGTGATAATTTGCGTGCGCGATGTGATCGAGGCGAGAGTACGATTGCGAGTGCTTTCTGAATCAACGCTTCTCTTTATTTGTCAACGAGTGAGTCGACCAGATAGGTACGACCGCTACGTGTCGTTCTGCCTCGCTCACTAGCTACTGCCCGATTGCCATGATTATGCCCGCCTGACACTTCATTTCCTACATGTATGTGACCCATCTCTAAGAAGCTGTTATCGTCGCACTGTTAAAAAGGTCTGTTAACAGCTGCACTTCTCAGTCGTTCTACTAATTGCTTCGGAACAACTACGAGGGACTACTACTACAACTACGAGGGATTTCTACTAATGCAACTACTACTACAGCTACGAGGGATTACTACTACAACTACGAGGGATTTCTACTACTGCAACTACTACTACAGTTACGAGGGATTACTACTACAACTACGAGGGATTGCTACTACCGCGACTACTACTACAGCTACGAGGGACTTCTACTACTGGACTTCTACTTCTACTACTATAACTACAACTACTACATATCCCAGATTTCTACTGTACAATTATCTATTAATAAACCTGTTGAAATAATTCTCTCTCAACTCAATGCATGCATGATCACACACATACGAATATATATGTAACTTTGTATACTCTCTCTCGAGATGCGTTAAAGAGAACAATGACTCGATGAGAGACAAATAGAAGTTAGTCGCGAATAAACAGCACAACCAACCACACGCATTCTGTTTTATTATAACAATAGGTTATGGGCCCAGGCAACGTGCCTATGTGGTTGCTGTGGTAATTTCTAGAAGAAATTAGATTTCGCGCTGTGTTCTAGACGGTTTTTTCACAAAGTATATATAAATATAAGTATATATTATATCAGATCGATAAACTCGAGGACAGTAATTATGACTCGTGGTGCATCCAGATGAAAAGTGTGCTGGTGCATGCGGATTTGTGGAATGTGGCGTCAGGCGTATTGGCAAGGCCAACTACTGGGGAGAACACCGGATGGACGACGCTGGATCAGAAGGCATTGGCAATGATCACCTTGAGTGTCAAGACTTCACAGTTGGGACATGTGAAGCACTGTGCAAGTGCACATGAGGCTTGGAAGAAGCTTCAGGAAGCTCATCAACCCAGAGGACCCGTTAGAAAAGTAGCTCTTTTCAAGAAATTGCTAAGTAGACGCATACAGGAGGGTCAAAGCATATCGAGTTATTTGTCGGGAAATCTTGGACAAGCTTGCTGGCGTTGGAATTGAAATATTGGACGAGCTTGTAACGATTATTTTGCTATCCAGTCTTCCAGACGAATTCGACAATTTCGTTGTCGCCATAGAGACACGCGACAGTTTGCCGAGTTTCGACATGTTATGCATAAAGCTGAGAGAAGAAGGAGAGCGCAAAAGAGAGAGCGAAAAACCGATCGAGAGCGCAAAAGCGTTTACAGTGGTGGAAAAGCAATCGATGCAGAGAGACAATTGGAAGAAAGAGCAAAAAGTTTGGAACTGTTTTGCGTGTGGCGGCAAAGGCCATTTTAAAGCAAATTGTCCCAGTGTAAACGGTCGGAAGGTTGTATCGAACCCGAACAAGGCAGTACAGTCATCGTTAGGTTTGCTGAACGCGTTGGACGCGAAATGTTTGGAACGATCGAACTGGTGTCTGGACAGTGGCGCCACCAGCCATAATTGTTGTAACAGAGATTTGTTTTCAACATTTGTGAAACATTCGGAGAAAATTGTTTTGGCTGATAATAACTTTCTTCAGGCTGAAGGAAAGGGCGAGGTAAAGCTGAATATGGTTTCACGTATACTTACATTAAAGAATGTATTGTATGTACCCAAAATGAGAGGTAATTTCGAGTCGGTAAGCAAAGCAGTTGAACATGGAAGCATCATTGAATTTGGACAAAAGTATGCACGAGTGATCCAAAAAGGTGAATGCATTCTGAAAGCGGACAAAGTTGGCCGTTTGTATATTTTTGGAACAGCACCGAGCGAATGCTATGCCATTGAACAGTCTTTCGAAGATTTGTGGCATAAAAGGTACGGACATCTCAACTATGGCAGTTTGGCTGAAATTGCACGAAAGGATTTGGCCCGTGGCATGGGAACGTTTGACTCAACGTCGTTGGAACCCTGCAAGATCTGCATGGTAAGCAAGATCACAGTACAGCCATTTCCAGATTCAACCAAGAACAGAGCTACAGAAATCTTGGAGCTGGTGCATTCAGATGTTTGCGGTCCGTTCGATACAAACAGCTTTGGAGGCAGCAGATACTTTTTGACATTTATCGATGACAGCTCACGTCGCGTATTTGTATATTTCCTGAAGGAAAGGATATGAAGTATTTGGAAAGTTTGTCGAGTTTAAAAACATGGCAGAGCGGCAAACTGGAAAGAAGCTAAAGTGCATTCGGAGCGACAATGGTCGCGAGTACGTCAATAAATCGTTTGACGAGTTTCTCAAGGGCAATGGAATATTGCGGCAGCTCACGGTACCATACACGCCGCAGCAGAACGGTGTAGCAGAGAGAGTTAACAGAACTCTTGTGGAGATGTCAAGATGCTTGCTCATCCAGTCTGGTCTACATCAATCTCTTTGGGCTGAGGCAGTTTATACAGCTGCTTATCTGCGGAATAGGTCACCAACTCGAGCCCTGGTTAACATGACTCCAATGGAAGCATGGAATGGTAAGAAACCATCAATAAGTCATTTAAAAGTTTTTGGGTCTATTGCAGTGGCACTGAACAAAGGACATCATAAGGGCAAGCTTGATCCAAAGGGCAAAGAATACCGAATGGTTGGTTATTCTCGAAATGCGAAAGGGTATCGGTTGTACGACGCCGAAACCAGGCAAGTTGTTGAGAAGCGAGATGTTTTGTTCGACGAGCGTTTCGGCAATGGCGATTCGAATGGTGATATCGTCAAGTTTGATTTTCCATATGCGGGTGATCAGGATTCAGGATCAGTTGATGCAGCAGATGAATTCAGCAGTACAGACGACTCTGATGCAGAGGTCAGCGAGAAGGGCAGCAGTAACGAAGATTTCGACATGGCAGTTGAACAAGAAGTGGCAGAACCTGTGGTTGAACAACGTGCTGGACCCGGCAGGCCGAAGCTGATTCGAACTGGAAGGCCTGGCAGAACTGGAAGGCCTGGCAGACCAAAGAAGCAGTTCAATATTTTAAGCGCATTGATTACAAGTGAGGTGATCATACCAGAGACCTATGAGGAGGCGCTAAGTAGTCCGATTGCTTCGCATTGGCGTGAGGCTATGCAAAAGGAGTATGATTCCTTGATATCAAATCACACTTGGCAGCTTAGTACGCTACCGGAAGGGTATAAACCTGTTGGCTGCAAGTGGGTCTACAGTGTAAAGCGTGATGCAAAGGGAGAAGTCGAGCGTTTTAAGGCGAGACTAGTAGCAAAAGGATGTTCACAGCGCTATGGAGTGAACTACAATGAAACATACTCGCCTGTATGTCGCTTGGAGAGTGTTCGATTCATCTTGGCCCTAGCAGCGCAGTTAAAATTGTATCTACACCAGATGGATGTTTGCACGGCTCACTTAAACAGTGATTTGGGCGATACCGTATACATGTGGCAGCCCGAAGGATACGCAACTGAAGACAAAAGTAAGGTACTTCTGTTGAAAAAGGCGTTATATGGACTCAAACAGTCTGGACGGGAGTGGAACTCCAAACTCGATAGTGTTTTGCGAGCTAATGGTTTCATACTTTGCGACAATGAACCATGTCTATACAAACAGCAAGCAAAAGGTAATCTATCACTAATCCTTGTTGTATAAGAAATAGGATGCCAGGAGAAATCGGATCTTGACAGGATTAAGTCAGCTATAATGGCAGCGTTTGAATGTGTTGACAAGGGACCTGTGCGTTTGTTCCGTGGCAAGGAGGTTCACAGTACATCAAGGATCTACTGGAGCGATATGGCTATGCTCAGTGCAGACCAGCTGCAACACCGTTAGAAGCAGGGTATCAGGTAGCCTGCGATAAAATGGAGTGTAAAAGGGTTGATGCAACTCTTTATCAGTCAATGATAGGCGAGCTAATGTGGCTTGCGTTGACTAGTAGACCAGACATACTCCACTCAGTATCGAAGTTGGCTCAACGTAACAAGGACCCCCATAATGAACACCTTGCAGCCATAAAGCATGTTTTACGATATTTGGCTTCGACAGTTGGCTTCAAGATTCATTACATGCAGTCGGATGCGGCGTTTACTGGTTTCGTGGACGCAGATTGGGCAGGCGATAGGATTGATCGCAAGTCTTATACAGGATATGTATATTTTCTGGCTGGCGGACCGATATCATGGAAATCGGAGAAGCAGCGGAGTGTTGCTCTTAGCAGCACCGAAGCAGAGTACATGGCGTTATCAACAGCGTGCAAAGAAGCCATTGTATTGCGTCGATTAATCATCGAGATTGGTTGCGGAGAGGAAGATACATCTACCGTTTTGTATGGCGATAACCTCAGCGCGCAGCAATTGGCTAAGAACCCGGTCATCATTCAACGACGAAGAACGTGGACATTAGATATCATTTTGTTAGACAAGTAGTTAATGATGGTCAGATTGTTTTAAAGTATAAGTCTACTAATGAAATGATAGCTGATATCCTAACCAAGAATCTTGCGAAGAAGAAGCATGTAGAGTTTACGAATTTGTTAAGTATAAGATAAATTTGTGGACATACTTGCATTGAGGAAGGGTGTTGAAATAATTCTCTCTTAACTCAATGCATGCATGATCACACACATACGAATATATATATGTAACTTTGTATACTCTCTCTCGAGATGCGTTAAAGAGAACAATGACTCGATGAGAGACAAATAGAAGTTAGTCGCGAATAAACTGCAGAACCAACCATTCGCATTCTGTTTTATTATAACAATAAAACCATATATATATAAGTTTGCACAAACACAAAAGAAATAATGTTGTAGATGCCATAATTTAGTTATGTCACTTTTAGGAAAATAATTAAAAAAAAAAAATCCTGTTTAAAAGCTCTGCTAGAAAAGGAAATGCATTGCCTAATTTGGGAGGATGAGATAGATGTGTCTAGTCTAAAGCTCACCAAAAGCGACATTTGTCATTGGCGCCCAGCACTTCTCGAGCATGGACTCGTTATTTAGCAAAAACGCAAAGTCAAGTCCCAACAGACAGAGTAGCGCAGCCCAACGAACCGGCGATATCAGTTAGTGATGCACCAGTATCATGTTTAAATGCCAGCCACAGTAGTAACCAACCTGAAACTCAATTACCTAGAACAATGCCTAATCAGCAAAGAGTAAGGACAAATCTAGAGATAGATTATACGGTCAACGAAGAAGAAGAAGATTGCAGAAGTGGAATCTACGTTTTGACGGATATGCTGTAGGTCTAGGAGTAGAAGAATTTTTTCTGTCATATCCTGAACGTTTACAACATTGCCTTACACCTAAAGACAGAATTTTTAGATACGACCAACCCTCGTCTAAACGCACGTTAACACTAAGGAAATATTATGATCAAGCAAGACAAACCAGGAAATTTTTTGTCGAAACAATTTTTTGAAACGACAATGACAAAAGGAGCTATGAAGTTTTATTTGTCACATTCACACAATTAGGTTTATTGGATGCCCCAGTAATAATATTAGCATAAGTTGTATAAGCTGGGGTTTAGCACAAACAGATTTGTCACATCTTCACCATTTCGTAAAAACTAAAGGTCAAGTATGCATTGACCTTTGATGATTGGTATGTTAAAAAAGTGATGGTACGTTACGGTAGATTGGAAAGAATGTTGAAATAATTTGTAAAACAACGTTTTCACGCTTTTAGTCCGGCGGTTGAAAATTTAGTATACACTGAAATTGATCTTATGAATCAACTAGGAGTTATCGAACCAGCTGTAAGCAGTAAGTGCATTTCAGTAAGTGGTGGGTAATTGTGTCGATAAAAATAATCAGCTGAGCTTAGAAGTTCGATAGTTTTACTAGTGCAACCCTAGCGAAGTGGCATCGTGCGCGATCGCATTCATTGGTCACACTCTTTTCTGACGAACTTCCGCTCTGGCTAGACGCCTAAACCACGCTGCTCCTCCCGAGGAAAATATAAAAATTTATATCTGAAATTTTCTTGGCCATCAAGCCAAATTATTAATTAAATACTAATCTGGAGCATCTAGAACAACAATTAATATAATGTTTTGTGAATCTTATTATCGTTAGTTAATTTTTTGTGGATATTTAAATCTTTGGAAGTTTCTAATAAGTTCTTTTGAAAACTTAGCCTTAATCAAATTGAATGCTGAAAGCCTAAGCAAGGAATTTTATATTTGAATTCCGAGAATTTGATAATTTTTGAGACACCGTGAGCTCAAACCTGCACACCGTGAAGGGCACAGAGACATTTCCACAAAGTCAACCAGCTTGGGATAGCCTCCCGAATCGGATACGGACAGAGAAAGTTTCTTCGTTGCGGATTCCCTTATTGCATAGGATTGCCAGACTCGTGATTTACCTAACATTTTTATTCCTAAGCATCATCCAGCGGACGACGAAGGCCTTCGACGGACCGGACGGATGGGTAAGTCCTAAGTTCTTGACATAAATCATGTTCGATCTGGTACTTCCCTGTTTGTATGCAAAAAGAAAGCGAGTTCAGTTTCAAATAATCAGCGAATAAGAAAAACTCTCTTAAGTACCGTAAAGCTAAAACAAAATATTAAAGAAAAAAGAAAATTGCCAATCATTGTTGAAAAATTGAAACAATATTAAGAATCGCCTTTGACTGTTTGAGCGAGCCTACAGTTATTTATAATTAATCTCGTAATTTAAGTGGAGACTTCCAAATTCCTATTGACATTTTCATTTTTGAATATCTATAAGTTTATATATATCCACCTTATATTTAAGATTCACAAAACGAAACATATTATCCCTAATTTGGCTTTTGGATGCCTGAAATGATCCAATTATTTAATTTGATTACCGTTTACTATAAGAATCGTCATTTTAGTTTAGTCCAATCGGATTATATTTCCGACTTATTAATATGTAGCGAAATGTGAGCGGTGAGCTGAATTTGGTTTGGGATTTTCCAGAATCTTGCGAAAGGAAAATCATTGGTTGGGAGGGTTTAGACGCGAAGCTATAATAACATCCTCATAGCTTCCCTATTCGTGCGATACTAATATACTCTTTTTCTCTATCCTTCTAGTTCATCTCTTTTGGTAAAATAACTGTGTAATATTCGTACTCTAGGGACTTTGTTTTATTTTATGTACTACGGGTGTATTGAGTAATGCTGGTCCAAAGAACCCCCACAAAGACTGTTTGCTAGCCGACAGCCAGAAGTCCCACCCGGACCAAACTTCTCGATACATTAAGCCCGTAGATGCGTTGGCTTTGGCCTAATTTGTGGTACTCTTGCCCATCATAACATCTGATGATTAGGGACTTCGAGAGAAACTACCAATATAGGCTGAACCTGACCTCTTATTGGATCAAAGAAGATTCTTTGACTAAGAGGGGATGTACATAATCTCGATTCATTCCGGGTTGTGTACATTACATAATTTTGTCGCCCAACTAGGGGGCTTGTTAGACTTGCACACGGTTTTTCAGTTCGACCACGTTTCTTTATAGGATTCAGGCTGAGCTGAAGTGTTCAAGAATTTCAGATTCCTTTTTTCCTTCTCCTACTTATATCTCATAATAAAATCTCCAGACTTTTTATCTATCCTTTGCTATCAAATATTTTCTTTTCTTTTCATTTCGCTTTCTTTTTGTGTTCACGGATAGTTGTTCGAGTGACTTATTCATTAGGAATGCAGATATTTGGAGAATACGAGTTCTGACTAGTGATAAGGCGCTTAAGCATGAATCGGTGAATATACTTAGAAACATATACAAACTCTACAAAATAGTAACAGAAGTATATTATAGGCGGTGTTTTTCTTGGAATTTGTCAATTTTGATTGTTTTGATTTTACGACCAGAAAGCACAATAGGCTTGTGATGTCGGCGTTAGCATTGTAGTTTATTGATTTCATTCATTTCTTGTAAATATAATAGAACAAATGCTTCAGCGGATATCAATGAATTGACTGCTCATTCATCTGAAACTGCAGAGATTTGGCAAAGTGAGTTCAGTTTATGATATTGGTCGAAATTAGTCTTTTCATTTTGGATTTGATATAGATGATTAGATCTAGGACGACAAGATTTCTCTATTCCTTCACATATGAATTTCTTAGATTGAACTATCGATTAGTTCAATTCTCCCTCTATATTAGTACCGCACCTATAATTTTGCTCACCCCCACTTTCAATACAAGGAAGACAATCGTTATATGATAAAATATATTAAAACAAATTAAATAAAGTATCTAAAGTAATTTTTGTGGAAAAATAGACAAAATGCCAGTAATTCGGAGTAATGAAGAATTGAGTGTGCTACCAGAAACAGAATGTACAATTTGCTTGAAAGCCTTATTAGAAACAGAAGAGCTAAGGATTACTAAATGTAATCATGTTTTTCATCAGGAGTGTATAGAAAATTATAGACAAGAACATCAGGAATGTAATTTTTGTAAGAAACTATGCCACCAGAAAGATTTAGTCCAATTTATAATGTCAGATCAAGCCGAGGGTCCCATAAGTAATAAAAACAAGAAGACCCATAATACTAGAGCGCAATCACAATCAAGCTATGTAGCATCTCCGGCTAGTCAGTCAAAATCAGGAGGTAGAAGTAGAGGTAGAAAACCTAAGTCTTCAACGGCACGTAAACCGGAGAATTCGAATCAAGACAACAAGCGTTCAGCTCGGTCACAGCAACAATCAATTTCAAATGTTAATTCAATTTTTGAGAGAATGGCATATTTAATTAATCAGAGATTGGAAAATTCGAATTTAAATAATTCAGTTGGACGATCTTGCAACCACGATGAGCATCGCGTTCCAACCCCAAGATCAGATTCAATATCACACCATTATATTAATCCCGAAAAAGACGCCCAAATAGTACAAAGTTAAGGTATTAAATTTGATGCGTCTCCTAAAGGTCCTACAGTATCTGAGTTTCTATACAGAATAAAAGCATTAACTGTAGATAATTTTCGGAGTGATTTTACACCGGTGTGCAGAAATTTGCACCTACTGTTAACCGGAAGAGCCAAGGAATGGTATTGGCGTTATCGAAAAGAACATGACGAAGTTATTTGGGAAGAGTTTTGTATGGATTTAAAACAAGAATACGACGATTTTAAGGATGATGATTTGATTCTTGAAGAAATACGTAACTGAAAACAAAGGAATGGTGAAGCATTTGATTTGTACTATGAAGACGTAAGGACTTCGGTATCGAGATTGGTAATACCTTTGGAGGAAAAACGACTCGTACATCAGCAACAAAGAAACCTGATTTCAGAAGTACGAAAAGGTACTATACGTTCCAATTGAATCGGTATTTAAATTTCGCCAGTTGGTGCACCACCGAGAACAATTTCTCCGTGAAGAATCAGGAAAACGCATTACGAAGTATACAAATGTTAGCAAGATTATCGCTTTACTCGAAGACACAGACGAAAATCCAGAGGAAGAAGATATTCAACCGGAGTTAAATGCCATTCACGTCAAGGAAAAGAAATACATTTGTGGGAATTCTGACGTCGAAGGACACAAATGGGACATGTGCTTAAAAGATGGCCGCATTTTTTGCTACGGATGTGGAAAGAAAAATGTCTAGAAACCACAATGTGATGTATGCCTATCCTATTCGCAAAACTTCAATCAGGGCCCATCATTCCGTCGCAATCGAGTGGACCCTCAGTAGATGTTAAGAATAATACAGCGACAAACAACACATTTGCCGCAGATGGCCGTTTCTACCCTCCAGTAAAGTTTCTCGAATTTTCTGAGCTTGGTCTATTGGATACTGGAGCCAATATCAGTTGTATCGGATCAGATTTAGCAGCAAAAGACTGGACAAAATATCCCGGATTTTCAACTATTGCTTCAAGTGTGGCCACAGCAGATGGGAAAAGACATCCTGTTACCGGAATAATAAGAACAGAGGTGCAAAACGAAAGACAGCGAAAACCTCTTTCTCTTTTTATTATCCCGTCATTAGCGAAACGAGTTATTTTAGGAATCGATTTCTGGAAATCTTTTGAGTTATGTCCGATTGATGACGAAAAGAAATGTTTATTAACTCCAGAGCAAGAAAAAAGATTAAATGGTGTTATTCAATTGATTGCGGATTTTAAACAACAGGGATTAGGCCGAACTCCACCTATTGTTCATGATATAGAGATAAAAGAAGCAACTCCAATCAAACAACGCTTCTATCGCGTGTCGCCAGCGGTTGAAAAGTTAATGTATAAACAAATCGACCGAATGTTGGAAATAGGAGTGATCGAGAGAGCCAATAGTCCTTGGAGTTCTCCTATGCGTTTGGTTGTAAAACCCGGAAAAGTGCGATTACGTTTGGATGCAAGAAAAATAAACGAAGTCACCAAAAATGACGCAGATCCGCTGCAAAGCATAGATGGAATTTTCGCCCGACTGCCCAAGGCAAACTTTATAACAAAAATTGATTTAAAAGATGCCTACTGGCGAATTGCCCTTTCAGGAAAATCCAAACCCATAACAGCTTTTACGATATCCGGCCGCCCCGTATACCAGTTCACCGTAATACCATTTGGATTGTGCAACGCTTCGCAAACCATGGCACAATTGATAGACGATCTAATTCCAGCAGATCTGAAATACTGTGTGTTCGGATACCTAGACGATCTCTGTGTGGTGTCAGAAGACTTCGACACCCATTTGGAAATTCTGATTTCCGTATGTCTCAGCAATTTAGAAAGGCAAATCTAACTTTAAATATAGAAAAGACAAAGTTTTGTGTTATAGGAAGAGGAGGATTTTCATCACACCCTGCCAAAATAGAAGCAATAAAGACTTGGCCAATTCCAAAAACGATAAAGCAAACCAGAGGTTTCTTGGGTGTTGTTGGTTGGTATGGTAGATTCATTGATCATTTTCCTAATATTACATTTCCGATAACTCAATTGCTAACTAAGAAAAAGAAATTTTTATGGACACAGGAAGCTCAAATTGCCTTTGAAAAACTTAGGGAAAAGCTTTTATCTGCACCGATCTTGATGCGACAATCAGATTTGAAAAGAAGACTCGCAAGATGGGCCATGAAGCTGCAGGGTTATAAGTTTGAAATAAGTCACCGACGAGTTCAAGCAATAATTGCAGCAATATGGGATTTACACATACCTGCTATAAGTTGTGCACTAAGAAATTCGTATCATCAGAGGATACGATACTCTCCTTTCCATGCTTTGTTTGGCTTTGACATGGCCACACATGGTTCGCAATATACTCTTCTCGAAAAGATTAACATGCTAAATGAGTCGAATAACGTGTTGCGAAAGGACGTTCAGTTAGCATTACGGCGTAATTTACTCAAGAAGAATATAGCACAGGCAGCGGAGCAGAATGCAAAGGTATATAATCTGAGAACCAAGGAGGTTAATTTCAAAGTAGGACAAGAAGTGTTTAGACGTAATTTTGGACGGAGTAACTTCCAAAAATGCGTTAGTGCTAAGTTAAACTTGTTGTGGCTAAAGTCTCGAGTTCGAGAGAGATTAGGAAACTGTTATTATGTGTTAGAGGACTTAAATGTTAAACTGCTAGGAACCTATCACGCTAAGGACATTAGGCAGTAACTGTATTTTTTCAGGTTAATACTCCGAAGCAAGCTCTAGTATTATCGTGTGGTTGTAGTACGCAGTTTCTGCCGTTAGTTTTATTTTTAAATTTTAAGGCGTTAGTTTGTATTTCAGTAAGTGGTGGGTAATTGTGTCGATAAGAATAATCAGCTGAGCTTAGAAGTTCGATAGTTTTACTAGTGCAACCCTAGCAAAGTTGCATCGTGCGCGATCGAATGCATTGGTCACACTCTTTTCTGACGAACTTCCGCTCTGGTAAGGCGCCTAAACCACGCTGCTCCAGAAAATTAATAAAAATTTAAATCTGAAATTTTCTTGGCCATCAAGCCAAATTATTAATTAAATACTAATCTGGAGCATCTAGGACATCAATTAATATAATGTTTTGTGAATCTTATTATCGTAAGTTAATTTTTTGTGGATATTTAAAGGAAGTTTCTAATAAGTTCTTTTGAAAACTTAGCCTTAATCAAATTGAATGCTGAAAGCCTAAGCAAGGAATTTTATATTTGAATTCTGAAAATTTGGCAGGGATAATTTTTGAGACACCGTGAGCTCAAAGCTGCACACCGTGAAGGGCACAGAGACATTTCGACAAAGTCAACCAGCTTGGGATAGCCTCCCGAATCGGATACGGACAGAGAAAGTTTCTTCATTGCGGATTCCCTTATGCCGAATATATTGCATAGGAATGCCAGACGCGTGATTTACCTAACATTTTTATTCCTAAGCATCATCCAGCGGACGACGAAGGCCTTCGACGGACCGGACGGATGGGTAAGTCCTAAGTTCTTGACATAAATCATGTTCGATCTGGTACTTCCCTGTTTGTATGCAAAAAGAAAGCGAGTTCAGTGTAAAATAATCAGCGAATAAGAAAAACTCTCTTAAGTACCGTAAAGCTAAAACAAAATATTAAAGAAAAAAGAAAATTGCCAATCATTGTTGAAAAATTGAAACACTATTAAGAATCGCCTTTGACTGTGTGAGCGAACTACAGTTATTTATAATTAATCTCGTAATTTAAGTGGAGACTTCCAAATTCCAATTGACATTTTCATTTTTGAATTTTTATAAGTTTATATATATCCACCTTATATTTAAGATTCACAAAATGAAACATATTATCCCTAATTTGGATTTTGGATGCCTGAAATGATCCAATTATTTAATTTGATTACCGTTTACTATAAGAATCGTCATTTTAGTTTAGTCCAATCGGATTATGTTTCCGACTTATTTTGGTATTCCGTAACCCTCGTGAATAAATATAATTTTGTAGTGTTTGAGTAAAAAGTTGTGTAATCTTCCTTGTAGCGAAATGTGGTTGGGAGGGTTTAGACGCGAAGCTATAATAACATCCTCATAGCTTCCCTATTCGTGCGATACTAATATACTCTTTTTCTCTATCCTTCTAGTTCATCTCTTTTGGTTAAATAACTGTGTAATATTCGTGCTCTAGGGACTTTGTTTTATTTTATGTACTACGGGTGTATTGAGTAATGCTGGTCCAAAGAACCCCCACAAAGACTGTTTGCTAGCCGACAGCCAGAAGTCCCACCCGGACCAAACTTCTCGATACATTAAGCCCGTAGATGTGTTGGCTTTGGCCTAATTTGTGGTACTCTTGCCCATCATAACATCTGATGATTAGGGACTTCGAGAGAGACTACCAATATAGGCTGAACCTGACCTTTTATTGGATCAAAGAAGATTCTTTGACTAAGAGGGATGTACATAATCTCGATTCAAAATCCCCAGCCTTTTTATCTATCCTTTGCTATCAAATATTTTCTTTTCTTTTCATTTCGTTTTCTTTTTGTATTCACGGATAGTTGTTGGAGTGACTTATTCATTAGGAATGCAGATATTTGGAGAATACGAGTTCTGACCAGTGATAAGGCGCTTAAGCATGAATCGGTGAATATACTTAGAAACATATACAAACTCTACAAAATAGTAACAGACGTATATTATGGGCGGTGTTTTTCTTGGAATTTGTCAATTTTGATTGTTTTGATTTTACGACCAGATAGCACAATAGGCTTGTGATGTCGGCGCTAGCATTGAAGTTTATTGATTTCATTCATTTCTTGTAAATATAATAGAACAAATGCTTCAGCGGATATCAATGAATTGACTGCTCATTCATCTGGAACTGCAGAGATTTGGCAAAGTGAGTTCAGTTTATGATATTGGTCGAAATTAGTCTTTTTGTTTTGGATTTGATATACATGATTAGATCTAGGACGACAAGATTTCTCTATTCCTTCACATATGAATTTCTTAGATTGAACTATCGATTAGTTCAATTCTCCCTCTATATTAGTACCGCACCTATAATTTTGCTCACCCCCACTTTTAATACAAGGAAGATAATCGTTATATGATAAAATATATTAAAACAAATTAAATAAAGTATCTAAAGTAATTTTTGTGGAAAAATAGACAAAATGCCAGTAATTCGGAGTAATGAAGAATTGAGTGTGCTACCAGAAACAGAATGTACAATTTGCTTGAAAGCCTTATTGGAAACAGAAGAGCTAAGGATTACAAAATGTAATCATGTTTTTCATCAGGAGTGTATAGAAAATTATACACAAGAACATCAGGAATGTAATTTTTGTAAGAAACTATGCCACCAGAAAGATTTAGTCCAATTTATAATGTCAGATCAAGCCGAGGGTCCCATAAGTAATAAAAACAAGAAGACCCATAATACTAGAGCGCAATCACAATCAAGCTATGTAGCATCTCCGGCTAGTCAGTCAAAATCAGGAGGTAGAGGTAGAGGTAGAAAACCTAAGTCTTCAACGGCACGTAAACCGGAGAATTCGAATCAAGACAACAAGCGTTCAGCTCGGTCACAGCAACAATCAATTTCAAATGTTAATTCAATTTTTGAGAGAATGGCATATTTAATTGATCAGAGATTGGAAAATTCGAATTTAAAAAATTCAGTTGGACGATCTTGCAACCACGATGAGCATCGCGTTCCAACCCCAAGATCAGATTCAATATCACACCATTATATTAATCCCGAAAAAGACGCCCAAATAGTACAAAGTTAAGGTATTAAATTTGATGCGTCTCCTAAAGGTCCTACAGTTTCTATACAGAATAAAAGCGTTAACTGTAGATAATTTTCGGAGTGATTTTACACCGGTGTGCAGAAATTTGCACCTACTGTTAACCGGAAGAGCCAAGGAATGGTATTGGCGTTATCGAAAAGAACATGACGAAGTTATTTGAGAAGAGTTTTGTATGGATTTAAAACAAGAATACGACGATTTTAAGGATGATGATTTGAAGAAATACGTAACTGAAAACAAAGGAATGGTGAAGCATTTGATTTGTACTATGAAGACGTAATGACTTTGGTATCGAGATTGGTAATACCTTTGGAGGAAAAACGACTCGTACATCAGCTACAAAGAAACCCGATTTCAGAAGTACGAGAATGTTTTTTATACGTTCCAATTGAATCGGTATTTAAACTTCGCTAGTTGGTGCACCACCGAGAACAATTTCTCCGTGAAGAATTAGGAAAACGCATTACGAAGTATACAAATGTTAGCAAGATTATCGCTTTACTCGAAGACACAGACGAAAATCCAGAGGAAGAAGATATTCAACCGGAGTTAAATGCCATTCACGTCAAGGAAAAGAAATACATTTGTGGGAATTCTGACGTCGAAGGACACAAATGGGACATGTGCTTAAAAGATGGCCGCATTTTTTGCTACGGATGTGGAAAGAAAAATGTCTAGAAACCACAATGTGATGTATGCCTATCCCGTTCGAAAAACTCCAATCAGGGCCCATCATTCCGTCGCAATCGAGTGGTATTCCTCAGTAGAAGTCAAGAATAATACAGCGACAAACAACAGATTTGACAAATTATACCGGTATGAATCGGAATATCCCAGACTAGCATACCATCAAGGGCTGCAAAGCATAGATGGAATTTTCGCGCGACTGCCCAAGGCAAACTTTATAACAAAAATTGATTTAAAAGATGCCTACTGGCAAATTGCCCTTTCAGAAAAATCCAAACCCATAACAGCTTTTACGATACCCGGCCGCCCCGTGTACCAGTTCACCGTAATACCATTCGGATTGTGCAACGCTTCGCAAACCATGGCACGATTGATAGACGATCTAATTCCAGCAGATCTGAAATACTGTGTGTTCGGATACCTAGACGATCTCTGTGTGGTGTCAGAAGACTTCGACACCCATTTGGAAATTCTGATTTCCGTATGTCTCAGCAATTTAGAAAGGCAAATCTAACTTTAAATATAGAAAAGACAAAGTTTTGTGTTATAGGAAGAGGAGGATTTTCATCACACCCTGCCAAAATAGAAGCAATAAAGACTTGGCCAATTCCGAAAACGATAAAGCAAACCAGAGGTTTCTTGGGTGTTGTTGGTTGGTATGGTAGATTCATTGATCATTTTCCTAATATTACATTTCCGATAACTCAATTGCTAACTAAGAAAAAGAAATTTTTATGGACACAGGAAATTCAAATTGCCTTTGAAAAACTTAAGGAAAAGCTTACCTCTGCACCGATCTTGACAAATCCAGACTTCAATAAGAAATTCTTCGTGCATTGTGATGCAAGCAACTATGGCATCGGAGCAATGTTGGTACAATTGGACGAAGAAGGGGCTGAGAAACCTCTATCGTTTATGTCGAAGAAGTTAACAGCTCAACGAAACTATAGCGTAACAGAACGCGATTGCTTGGCTGATTTGGAAGCAATTAAAAAATTCCGCTGCTATCTGGAACTACAGGAATTCGAAGTCATAACCGTTTAGTTTGGTTGATGCGACAATCAGATTTGAAAAGAAGACTCGCAAGATGGGCCATGAAGCTGCAAGGTTATAAGTTTGAAATAAGTCACCGACGAGGTCAAGATAATGTAGTACCCGACGCCTTGTCCAGAATGTTTTCAGAGGATGTGCTTTGGAGGTACTTCGCCTCTTAGTCGATTTGAACTCTCCTAGTTTCTATGAAGAAGAGTATCAACAACTAAGACAGAAAATTAAAAAAGAACAGGAAAGATATCCGGATTTAAAAATAATAGATTAATTTGTTTATATACGCACGGATCATAATGATAGAACAGAGTCCAGTCAAGTCAATATTTGGAAATTATGGATTCCACAAAGTTTGTCAAAAGAAGTTATCAAAAGAGCTCACGAAGATAAGATATCTGCACATGGCGGAATGGCAAAAACTTTGGAGCTCATACGTCGGACATTCTTTTGGCCTGGCATGGTGGTACAGGTGCGTGATTATATACGAAACCGTGAGACGTGCAAGTCATCAAAAGCACCTAACCAAATCTTAAAGCCACCAATGGGTAAGCCCGCAGTATCAGAGAGACCTTTTCAGCGACTATATATTGATCTTTTGGGACCATATCCGAGAAGTAAACGTGGTTATATTGGACTCCTGATAGTGGTTGATCATTTATCGAAGTATTATTGGCTTCAACCCGTTAAAGTATTTAAGAGTAATGTGATTCAAGAGTACCTGAGGATAATATATTCTTTAGAATATATCTCGGTGTTCCCGAGATATTGGTTAGCGACAACGCATCACAATTCAAGGCAAGCGAATTTAATGCATGGTTGACGTTGGATATAAAACATATACATACAGCAGTTTAGGGTAAACAGATCCATAATTGCAGCAATACGCGCCTATCTTAAAGAGGACCAGCGCGAATGGGATTTTCACATACCTGCTATAAGTTGTGCACTAAGAAATTCGTATCATCAGAGTATACGATGCTCTCCTTTCCATGCTTTGTTTGGCTTTGACATGGCCACACATGGTTCGCAATATACTCTTCTCAAAAAGATTAACATGCTAAATGATTCGAATAACGTGTTGCGAAAGGACGTTCAGTTAGCATTACGGCGTAATTTACTCAAGAAGAATATAGCACAGGCAGCGGAGCAGAATGCAAAGGTATATAATCTGAGAACCAAGGAGGTTAATTTCAAAGTAGGACAAGAAGTGTTTAGACGTAATTTTGGACAGAGTAACTTCCAAAAATGCGTTAGTGCTAAGTTAAACTTGTTGTGGCTAAAGTCTCGAGTTCGAGAGAGATTAGGAAACTGTTATTATGTGTTAGAGGATTTAAATGTTAAACTGCTAGGAACCTATCACGCTAAGGACATTAGGCAGTAACTGTCTTTTTTCATGTTAATACTCCGAAGCAAGCTCTAGTATTATCGTGTGGTTGTAGTACGCAGTTTCTGCCGTTAGTTTTATTTTTAAATTTTAAGGCGTTAGTTTGTATTTCAGTAAGTGGTGGGTAATTGTGTCGATAAAAATAATCAGCTGAGCTTAGAAGTTCGATAGTTTTACTAGTGCAACCCTAGCGAAGTGGCATCGTGCGCGATCGCATGCATTGGTCACACTCTTTTCTGACGAACTTCCGCTCTGGTTAGACGCCTAAACCACGCTGCTCCTCCAGAAAATATATAAAAATTTAAATCTGAAATTTTCTTGGCCATCAAGCCAAATTATTAATTAAATACTAATCTGGAGCATCTAGGACATCAATTAATATAATGTTTTGTGATCTTATTATCGTAAGTTAATTTTTTGCGGATATTTAAATCTTTGGAAGTTTCTAAGAGGTTCTTTTGAAAACTTAGCCTTAATCAAATTGAATGTTGAAAGCCTAAGCAAGGAATTTTATATTTGAATTCCGAGAATTTGATCATTTTTCAGACACCGTGAGCTCAAAGCTGCACACCGTGAAGGGCACAGAGACATTTCGACAAAGTCAACCAGCTTGGGATAGCCTCCCGAATCGGATACGGACAGAGAAAGTTTCTTCGTTGCGGATTCCCTTATGCCGAATATATTGCATAGGATACCAGCCGCGTGATTTACCTAACATTTATATTCCTAAGCATCATTAAGCGGACGACGAAGGCCTTCGACGGACCGGACGGATTTGTAAGTCCTAAGTTCTTGACAAAAATCATGTTCGATCTGGTACTTCCCTCTTTGAATGTAAAAAGAAAGCGAGTTCAGTGTCAAATAATTAGCGAATAAGAAAAACTCTCTCAAGTACCGGAAAGCTAAAACAAAATATTAAAGAAAAAAGAAAATTGCCAATCATTGTTGAAAAATTGAAACAATATTAAGAATCGCCTTTGACTGTGTGAGCGAGCCTACAGTAAAGAGTTTCGCCTTGCCTAAACTAGCTAACATAGATTTAATGTCAGGAATTGGATAGGTGTCTGGTATTGTGACAGCATTTAATTGTTTGTAATCAATTACCATACGAAACTGTTGGTAGAACTTAGAATAAATGGGCTCTTGGGTATTAGCCCGAATTGTTGCCTTGATTCGGGTTTCCACAGAGCCACCAGGGGTAACCGGGTTGAATACGGAAGCGAACTCATTACTTAGCTTCTCAATAATGGATTTGATTTTCTGGGGGTGCCCTTCTTCTAGCACAAAATTAACTTGGGTCGATTCCCGGTTCAGAAGTGGTATTACCACCCCCGGTTTTATGATTAAGACGCTATGTTCCCTTTCAATTTTTTAGTGTATCATCTCTTATAATGCCATCGAAACTTTTTAAATTGGGAAGAGTAAAGAAGGTTAGTGGAATATCATTACACAGAGGAGCGAAGAAAGGTCCATTGAGGTATTGTGAAATTTGTATGGGTCCATTTGCTGATTGTACTAAGAAGGGCTTTTGTAGTTGAATAGCACACTCTGAAAGAACTAGACTAATGAAGTTTTGTTTGCGCCAGTGTCGATTAAAAGCTGTCGCACCTTTCTATCTGCATCAATGTATTCTATGTAGGGTACGCTGGATAGGCCTTTTTCATAAAATTTACTTGATCTTCGATCTCTGTTCTCTTCGAATTTGATGGCTGGGTAAGTGCCACGCGTTTGGCATATTCACCATTTTCGGAGGCGGAGTCTCCCACAATGCCACCGTCAGTGGCCATATGATGTAATCGTTCTTCCTTTCTAAAAGGATTCATGGAATCAGAAGAGTTTCTCTGTTGGCTACTGCCATTCCCATAGTTCCGGAAACGGCTCCTAGGTTGGCCTGACATGTCTTATCTGAAATAACAATTTCCAACGTTTTTGGGTGCTTAACTGTTACCAAAGCCGATAGTTGTGACAATGGTGGTGACAATGCCCTTACAAATGCGCGCAAGGCCCTTTCGCGGTACGAATGAATTAACGCTTCAAGAGCTTCTCTAGTGTGATTCTCGCTCTTACGCTTCTCTATAATAAGTGAAAGATGCTTGTTGATCTGGGAGTAAAAGGATAGGATCGAGTTATTTCGGACCATCACACTCATTTGGTATTCCAAAGTTCCTAGGTCTCGTTTGTCCTCATAATGGGAGGCTAAAGCACTTGTATTGTCGAATGATTGTCCTATGAGTATGGGTTCAGTAAGTTTGTAGAAGCAAGATTTAAATGAGTGTCAATTATCGTTTAACAATGAAACGATATAAAAAGAAAGTCCAATAAATGAGTGTCTGAAAGATAAGATTGTAGAGAATGAGTTAGTAAGTTTAGAAATCCTAATCCTTGGATTATCCTAATATAAATGAAAGCGATGATTTGATAATAAAAGAGAGTTGCGATGAAAAGCTAAAAGAACGGTTTCGATATATATTTGCCAAGTTTTATATGGATTATCCTAATATAAATGAAAGCGATGATTTGATAATAAAAGAGAGTTGCGATGAAAAGCTAAAAGAACGGTTTCGATATATATTTGCCAAGTTTTATAAAAATGCGGAATGGCCATTGGTCCCAAAAAATAAATGGGAAATGAAACTCTCTTTTGAAAGTGTTAAGCAATTTCATTATCCACCGAGACGGTTATCATACGCTGAAAAGCAACAGGTTCAGAATCAGATAGATGAATATTTAGAAAAAGGTTATATTAAGGAAAGTGAATCGGAGTTTGCGTCGGCTATAGTGTTAATAAGAAAAAAGAATGGTGAATTAAGAATGTGCGTTGATTATCGCACATTCAACAAAAGTATGCTGAAGGATAATTATCCAACTCCACATATTGACGACCTTATAGATAAACTTTCGAGAAAAAAATATTTTACGAAATTAGATTTGAAAAATGGCTATTTTCATGTTTGTATGCATGAAGAGTCCATGAAGTACACTGCGTTCACGACTCCAATGGGGCAGTACGAATGGCTGCGAATGCCATTTGGCCTTCGGAATGCACCAGCTGTATTCCAAAGGTTTGTTAATAAGATATTTTCGGAAATGATTAGGACAGACAAATTGATAGTATATATGGATGATATAGTAATAGCTACAGAGGACAGTGCATCGCCTTTGGAAATAATAAAAGAAGTCTTTCGTCGGCTAGTGGCAAATATATTGGATTTGAGACTTGACAAATCTGAGTTTCTTCAATCTGAAATAAGGTACTTAGTTTACTTAGTATCAGGAGATGGAATTAGGCCAGATGCTAATGGTCTGCAAGCAGTTAAAGATTTTCCAATTCCAAAGAAAGCAAGAGATGTCCAGAGCTTTTTGGGATTATGTTTCTATTTTAGACGATTCGTTAAGGATTTCTCAAAATAAGCAAAGCCCCTTTATGACCTTATTAGAAAAAAAGAGAATTTAAGTTTGATAAACCAGAATTAGACTGCTTTGAGATGTTAAAAGAAAATTTGTTACAGGCACCAATATTAGCCTTATACAATCCGAACGACGAGACAGAGTTACATACTGACGCGAGCGCTCCAGGGTTTTGGGCGATTCTGATGCAAAGGAAAGCGGATAGAAAGATGCATCCTATATTTTATTTTTCTAGAAGAGCAACCGTCACAGAATCAAGATATGATAGTTTCAAATTAGAAACGCTAGCCATAGTACTAGCTTTCGAAAGATTTAGGATTTATTTACAAAATATACACTTTAAATTAGTAACTGATTGTAATTCGGTAAGTTTAGCAATAAATAAAAGACTAATGAGCCCAGCAATTGATAGATGGTTGCTAGAACTACAAAAATATGATTTTACACCAGAGCATAGATCAGGATGAATATTGCAGCATGTGGATGCATTGAGTAGGAACACGCAGATTTTAACAATTGATACAAACACATTTGAGGAAAATATAATAGTATGTCAAAATAGAGATAAAAAATTAAAAGAATTAAAAGAAAGTTTAGAAAAAGCCGAACACAAATATTATGAAATGAGTAATGGGGTTTTATATAAAAAAAGAGAAAAAAGTTTATTCCTTTATGTGCCAGAAGACATGGAGAATCATGTTCTCTACAAATATCACGACGAATTAGGTCATGTGGGAGTAGATAAAATGACAGATATAATTTTAAAAAATTATTAGTTTCCAACCTAATGGTTAAAAGAAAAAATGCACTGTCTAAAATGTATTGCCTATTCGGCAAAACATGGAAAACAAGAAGGCTTCTTACACAATATACCTAAGGGATCAGTTCCTTTCGAAGTTATTCACATTGACCATTTTGGTCCAGTTGACAAGGGCAGATCTAACAAAACATGTTTTTGTCATTGTAGACGCATTTAGAAAGTTTGTTAGGCTTTACGCGACAAAAACCACAAACACGAAAGAAGTAATGAACGCATTATCAGATTATTTTAGAGCGTATAGCCAACCAAGGTGTATTATATCCGACAGAGGCAGTTGCTTCACATCAAAAGATTTTAAAGATTTTGTGAATGAAAATGAAATGTGACATGTTAAGGTAGCAACTGGTTCACTTCAAGCAAACGGACAAGTTGAAAGAATTAACCGGAGTTTAGGAACGATGATAGCAAAATTGGTAGATACAGAGAGAAATTTACATAGGGATATAGTTCTCGATGTAGTAGAACATGTTCTAAATAACACTTTACAAAGAACAATTAATCAATATCTGAGTAAAATGTTGTTCGGAGTCAGAAAGGAAAGACAACCGACACATTAGTAAATGAATTAGAAGAATTAAATAATAAAGAAGAGATTATGGACCTAGAAGAAATTTGAGAAAAAGCTTAAAATAGTAAAACTAAAGTTCAGGAATATAATAAAAACCAGAGGGCCGGGGCTAACTTCGACCGCGTCAAAGTTTGTATACCCTTGCAACTTTTATGGCAACTCTTTCCTTACCTATAGCCATCAAAGTGGAAAAACGTTTAAGCTAAAAAGGCTAATGTTTGCGAAAGAACGGCCTACAATCTTAGCATAGGAAAAAACTAAGATATTGATCAAAGTCATTGTTTTCCACAGATCGTTCCTATGGGAGCTATATGATATAGTCACCCGATCTTTATAAAAATTCGGCACAGTCATTAACAGATATACTAAACCAAGAAATGTTTAATTTGAAAGCAATCGCGTTAAAAGTAACGAAGTTATTGACAAAAGTCACTGTTTTTGAAAGATCGTTCCTATGGGAGCTATATGATATAGTATAAATTTTGCATAGTCGTTTATATGTGTAATTAACTTAACAATATTAAATTAAATACTAATAGCTCAGAAAATAACGAAGTTATTAAGAAAAGTCACTGTTCGTGACTTTACCATTTGTATGGGAGCTATATGATATAGTGATCCGATCCGATAGCTCTTTCGGTCTAGGAGAAGTTTGCGTTGATCCAGACGGACGGACGGACGGACGGACATGGCGATTTGAATTCGTCTCGTCGTGCTGATCAAGAATATATATACTTTATATGGTCGGAGATGCTTTCTTCTATGCGTTGCACACTTTTGACCAAAATTAATATACCCTTTTTGCAAGGGTATAAAAATATCAAAGAAGCTAATTTCGGCTAGGCCGAAGCTTATAACCCTTGCAGTCCTTGGCAATAATATTTATACATTTTCAAATTTGTTTCCCTGCAACTCAATTCATCAATATACAAACAAAACAATTTTACTCTATTTTACAATTTGTTGTTCTTCTTCCCTCATTCACTGAGCAAAGCACGGCACGCATACACATGCAGTTCATGTAGCGTTGCGTCTGTGTATGTATGAATGTGCTCTGTTGATTTGATGATGACGTGGTAGGCTGCAAGCAGCGCTGCCGGTTGAACCGATTTATATTGACTGTAACATGTGTTCTATTTATCCGATTGGATGGAAATTTTGGGATCTGAGATTTTACATCGAATACTATCATTTCACGGGGATACTCCAACTTTTATGAAAATGTTTCTTCTAGCGCTATATGATACAGTGGTCCGATCCTGACAAATTTCATACTTTATTTTACCCGGGTAGTAAGATGCCACAAAAAAAATTTTATTCCGATAGCTCTTAAGATGGCTGAGTAAAACTCATACGCACAGACAAACGGACAGACGGACATATATCAACTCAGCTTCTCATGCTGATCAAGAATATATATACTTTATGTGGTCGGAAATGTCACTTTCTGTGCGTTACAAACATCTGACCAATTTTATAATACCCTCTGCAAGGGTATAATAACGCTGCTACTGGGCTATTAATGGCAGTAAACAGATCAAAGGAAAGGCATTATTCGACAAGGCGCACGGACTGGACGAATTATCAATGCCCAGTATGCAGGAAGGATATGCCCAAAGGATAATTCAACAACAGCGATTCTTCAAAATTAAGAAACACAGGACAACTCATCAGGCAAGATCACTTCAATACGTTCTCATGTAGAGAAATACTCTTCAGCGATGTTGTTAGATTACATGATGCCAGCGGACATTGAACATTGAACATTGAACACGGACATTGAAAACGATGCCCAGCAGGAAAAGCTAAATTCAATGGCGACTACAACGGACACCAAGAACCCCCACATATCATCGGCGGGCAGCCTGCGTGTGAGTGTCCTAAAGAACCCAGGACCGAGAAAAAAACGGACTCAACCCTACGCGGCCCAATTACGAACTCGTCAGCTCTTGCAAGACACCAGTTTCTCCCCCCGACAGCTACCAGCTACCAGAAGAAGACTGAGTCAAGCCCCGACGACGAGGTGATGCAACTAGATCTCTCCTTGGCCAAAAATCGGTCATCCACAAGGGCTTTTTCCAACGCCGTCATCACATATCAGCCCACCAGCAGCGTTGGCCCAAACTCACGGGCCCCATTACAGGTTTCCGTTGAATTAAAAATGTGGAGGTACTTCGGTGGATTTCGGCAGGATGAGATATTCTCCTAGACACTTCGGGTGAGAGGCAACGGATCTTGAACTAAAACTGCAACTGCGGAGAAATTTATCTTCACCATCCCTTTTCCAACCAATTTGTGCCTCAGTCCAAGAGGCAACGGATCTTGGCTAAGCAAGACTTCTCATTACACTCATCGTCAGTTGTTGCAGCTTCTCTTGATCCCTTTTCCCATCCCCACTTTTCCTTAGTCCCCTCATGTGTTCTCTACTTACTCACGATTCTCTCAAGGTCTTCAGAATCAAATAATTTTCCTGTACACGGCACTCTGTAGACTGAGAACTGTGCCCCAGCCAGAGATGTACCCAAACTTGTGGTTACGGGGAGCATCGTTTGATTCCCGAGCTGGTGTGCCTTTGGAACTTGTTGGACTGCGGTCACACTGCACTGCCGACGTTTTTCACTATATATATCCGTTATCGTTTGGGAAATAAATGATAGTGTTATCGCGAGTTTTACGAAAAAAGGCAACTGCCAAGTGTTGGAACATGATAAAAATTAGCCGCCCTTCTGCGAACTTAAGTCGTTCGAAACAGATATTTTTTGGCTCCTCCGACTTGCATTGGCAGAATTCCTGATAAGTACAATATGTGTTATACCCTTGCAAAAAGCGTATACTAATTTTGGTCAGAAGTATGCAACGCATAGAAGGAAGCATCTCCGACCATATAAGTATATATATTCTTGATCACCCCGACGAGGCGAGTTCAAATAGCCATGTCCGTCCGTCCGGCCGTCTGGATCAACGCGATCTTCTCTAAAATTTTGCATGTATGCTTGTATATACTGCATAGTTTGTATAACTTGGATTTAGCCGGATCGGATCACTGTATCATAAAGCTCCCATACAAACATCAAAGTCACGAACAATGACTATTCTTAATAACTTCGTTCTGAGGTATTGTTGTGAAATTAATTATTTGTACATTTATTATATTAACAACTAACTGTGCCAAATTTGATTAAGATCGGGTGACAATATCATATAGCTGCCATTGGAAATATCGGTCGAAAACAGTGACTTTTATCATTAACTTAAATACTTTTGAAGCAATTGTCATAAAAATTTATATTTATTAGTTTAGCATAACTATTAATGACTGTGATAAATTTGATTAAGATCGGGCAATTATATCATATAGCTCCCATAGGAACAATCGGTGGTGAACAGTGACTTTGATCAATATCTTCGTTATTTCTAAGCCGTTTTTTCGCAGACATTAGACCTTTTACACAAAAAACTTGCAAGGGTATACAAACGTCGACGCGGTCAAAGTTAGCCCCGGCCCTCTGGTTTTTACCACTATTCTGTGCCATATTAACAATTACATTGGCTTAAACTAAACTTTATACTATTGTATAGTATGCCCTATGTTATATTATTACAAATATATTATTTTGAGTTTGAAAAAGAAAGACACAAGTTTTCTTTTCAGTTTAAGTTTGGTTTATTCAATAATTCTTAATTCTATAACAATTGTTAACCATAGCTAAGACCGCGTAGCTGCGCTGCCAGTGACTCCAGCACATCTCACATCGCGCACCCAATTTATCACAAAGGCCATTATAATAATAATAAATGTTTGTAATTTTAACACAAAGAAACATTGTTAATAGACTAAATAAGGAAATCACATACTTAAATCAGGAAAGCTTTCTGCTCTCTGACGTGACGGTCGTGTTTTTGCATAGCTCCTGAGTTTTTATTAATATTTATTGTTTTTTCTCAATTTTTAATTGTGCTTAATTTGTTTACACTTCCGCTGGTGTTGTTCGCTTGACTCCCTTGTGTTTTATTTCCATAATTTGCCAAATTAATCAGTTTAATCAGTTTTTTCTTTTTCGTGATTAGTGTTTGGTGCAATTAAATATTTTTTTTTCTTTTTTTTTTCTCTTTCGTCATTGCTTCTGCAGTTGCTCCCCTCATCGCCCCCATTATACCATCAGTGCTAGTGGCTTTGTTGTTCTCTCCGCTTTGTGCTTGTGCTTAGCTTCTCTCCCGCGTAATCACTTTTGTAAGGCCGCCTCTCAAAGCTCGGCTTATAACTGTTCTTGCACTCTCTGTTGTGCTGTGCACTCTAGCTGTCTCTTTGTTTTATTTCTAATTATTGATTATTTATCAATAATTATCTTTGTGCTGTGAATTTAATTTTTCTATATATTCTTATATATATATAATTTTTTGCCTTTCTTTCGGCTTTTCAATGGCTTGTTGTCTACCTAATTGCAAACATTCTGATCGTTTTGATGATCAGTATAGAGCAATATCTTGTTGGCTCTGCGATAATCTTATTCACTTAAAATGTGCTGGCCTCAATGGCCGCGACTACGACAAATTTTCTGGTTTGTCTGTGTCTAAGCCTGAGCTTGGATTAATGCGATGGACTTGCCCATCTTGTGCCAGCCAGCAGATTGATTTTAGCCGTATGTATAGGGATCTTCGTTTAAGGTTTCTTTCTTTAAACAAACTGGCCAAACAGCTGTCAAATGAGTGTGACTCTAGCGTTCAATTATTGTCGCAATTCAAATTTGTTCCACCTTCTGAGAAATTGCACAAGAAATGTACCCTTGAGTTGCCTCGTAAGCAATCGCCAGCTCTCTCTATTACTTCCTCTCCGATTTTACTCTCGCCTACACCATCTTCTTGTCCCTCTTTATGCTCTTCTTTTCAGATTGAAGTACCCATTACAAGCCCTGGTGTACCTCAATCTATCCCTATCCCTCACGGGAACTCTGATCAATCACAGGATCATGCCGGCTCTCAATCACTTGCGGATCCCAATGCTCCTCCGCCTCCACTAACTGTAGTGCCTCATCGCAAACAATTATTTATTTCTAGGCTTGCTCCAGATACTTCTGAGTCGTCTGTGGCAGCTTACATTGGTAATATTTGCCCTGCTAAGGTTTTAATTCAAAAGTTTAAGTTTTCTAGGCCTCGCGAAATCTCCTCTTTTAAAATTACAGTACCAAATGAGTACTTCTCAGCTATGGTTGACCCTAATTTTTGGCCAGAGGGCCTAGTTGTACACGAGTTTGCGCCCAATAAGCGCTCCCGTCCGTTGCCTGTCCACCTTCCTAATTTGTTTTTTGTTGTGCCGATTGATCTGCCCTTAGGTGTTGAGTTTATTTGCGTCGAAATTACATGTTCCAACTTTAGCTTATATATTTCTTGTTCATATATTCCTCCAGCTTCTGATATAACGACCTATATGCATCATGCTGATGCTTTGCAAACTATTTTTAATCGTCTTAAAGATCGCGATTTCCTTATAGCTTTAGGTGATTTCAACTTGCCTAATATTTCTTGGCTTGTTGATGATAATCTATCTTTCTTAATTCCTTCATCTCAATATGTTTTCTTGATAGCCTACTTGAATGTCCGCTATATCAGTTGAATTCTTTCCTTAACTCTTCTAAAAGAATCCTTGATCTTGTTTTTGTTTCTGATCCCACTGTTAGTGCTGTATCCCGAACACAGCCCCTAGTGAAACCTGAAGATCCCTATCACCCTACCATTGAAGTTACTATTTCTTAAAATTCCTTTACTAATTCATTTAATAACATCGCAAATTCTCGTCGTAGATGTTTTCGTAAAACAAATTTCAATCTTCTTAATAGCCTTATTTTCTCTTTTGATTGGTCATTTCTATTTGAGTGCTGCGATATAGATTGTGCAGTGAAGTTTTTCTATTCTGCTCTTAATTCTCTAATTGATAAATGCGTTCCTTATGTGAATGTGTCTACCGTCTCCAGCGCGCCAGTCTGGTTCACACGTAGGCTCTCTAATCTTCGTAACATTAAATCGAGATATTTTAAAAGATTTAAAAAAACTGGTTCGCGACTTGACTATGCAAATTATTGTATAGCCAAATCTCAATTTTGTCTCTTAAATACTCAATGCTACAACAATTATCTCGTTCGCTGTAAGGCTGAATTTTATAATAACCCCAAAAGATTTTACAACTTTGTCAATTCCAAAAGACGCTCTAATGTCCTACCTTTCACCTTCAGACTTAACGACCAGTCTGTTAATAATGATTTAGATATTGCAGATCTGTTTGCTAAATTTTTTCAGTCGACATATTATACTACTGTTTCGGATCCCACACCCTATCCCTTTTCTATCCCACATTTAAATTGTATGTTTTTTCCCAGTATTACTGAAGACTGTATTCTCTCTAGCTTGTCATCTATGAAGTCTTCCTTCGTTCCCGGGCCTGATGATATACCTAGTTGCATCCTTAAAATGTGTTCTATTTCCCTATCTAAGCCTTTAGCTCGGTTATTCTTTATATCGAGTGAGACTTGTAGATTTCCTGATATTTGGAAGGAGTCATTTATTATTCCGCTTTTTAAAAAGGGTAGCAAATCGGATGTTTCCAACTACCGTGGCATTGCCAAACTTTCGGCAATACCTAAACTGTTTGAGAAAATTATTACGTCTTCTCTTCAACATCTATCCAGATCTACTATTTCTCCTTGTCAGCATGGTTTCATGAAAGGTCGTTCGTCGCTTACCAACCTTTTAGAATTGACTACCCTTGTACACCATGGCTTCCGTAAAAAGTGTCAAACTGATGTTATTTATACTGACTTCAGTAAGGCTTTTGATACGGTTGATCATTCTTTGCTTCTCGCGAAACTTAACATCATGGGTTTTTCACCAAAATTATTGGGTTGGTTAAAGTCGTATCTTATTGGCAGAACCCAAAAGGTGTATTTTCGTTCCTCGATATCTAAAACTGTTCGAGTTACGTCAGGTGTACCCCAAGGTCATCTAGGCCCACTATTATTTACATTGTTTATACATTTATAAAATCATTATTTGCCTTTGGCCTTGGCGCATTCACGCGTGCTCATGTTTGCGGATGACGTCAAGATTTGTTATTCCTATAATGATCCTTCTTTCCAACAGTACTTGCAATCAGATCTCGATGCGTTCTGTGATTGGTGCCACGTTAATAAATTACACCTTAATGCCTCTAAGTGTTCTTTTATGACTTTCAGTCGTTTGTCTCCGCTCCTAGCTCATTACTCTATTAAGTCTGTTCTGTTAGATTGTGTTCCATCATTCAAAGACTTAGGCGTTATGTTTGACCCTAAACTTTCATTTAATGTTCATATTTCTTCAATTGTCAACAGAGCAAGCTGCCTTCTCGGCTTCATTAAACGTTGGGCCAAAGAATTTGATGATCCCTATGTAACAAAGGTTTTATACATTTCGTTAGTTCGCCCTACTCTAGAATATTGCTCGCCAGTGTGGAACCCGCAATATGATGTTCACCAGCGTAGTATTGAATCGGTACAGAAGCAATTCCTTAAGTTTGCGCTACGCGGTCTAAATTGGGACCCGGGTCTTCGCATACCTTCTTATTCTGATAGACTTCTTCTTATTAATCTTCCTTCACTTTATAACCGTAGGCTTGTTTTTGGCATTCTCTTTCTCCATAAACTAGTCAACGGCGAAGTCATTTCTACCAATTTACTAGATACGCTGTATTTTTGTGTTCCCTCACGTCGGACCAGAAACTTTTTTCCTATTCACCTTAGTAGATGTCTGACTAACTACTCTCTTCACGAACCTCTTCGTGTTCTTTGCCAATCTTTTAACAACCTTTCTCACCTTATCTCTCCTCATCTTTCTGTCACTTCTCTTCGCGCTATACTTTTTAATCATCTACAGCGAAACCAATGAAAATATTCTGGACTTGGATTGGCTGCAACTCATCCCTGGCCACATTGGCTGTGAATCGGGGCATAGCTGGCACCTTGTGCAAATAAAACACCTCCACCGGGCCGGGGATGTTTAGTTGTGTATAAAGCTAAGCTACCTTCTTCATTTAATTACTATCTGTCTTTAGCTTAAGCTTTTTCGTCGACTGCTGTGTTAGTTGACGTAAATAAATAAATAAATAAATAAATAAATAAATAAATAAATAAATAAATAAATAAATAAATAAATAAATAAATAAATAAATAAATAAATAAATAATATCGAAATGAATAATAAAGGAAATTACAATACCACAAACTGGGGCTCAACCGACATTTCTGGCCCAAGACATTTAGTGAAATTTGAGTGTGTGTAAAGTTCGCAAGTGAACAGAAAATTGATAAAATTGCATGCATTAACTTGTAATACTTATACAAAATCAAGGTTGTTGGTGAACGAATTTCACAAGAAGCAACCAATGCAAGTTCAAAAAGTTGTATTGTACGAGAGTCGACGACTGGGCGAGACGGTTAGCGGTCGGAAAACGCAAGAAGAGCGTCACTAAGAATTTTGGCGCCGTTTAGGCAAAAAAGTCGGTGGCTGGAGTTGAAAGCAGCTCAAAAACGGTGGTGACTCGAGAGGAAACGAGAGAGCAGACAGCGGACACAAAGTTGATAATAATTAGTGTTTACTGTGTAAGCAGACAGCAGACACGAAGTTTATGATAACCAGTGTTTACTGTGGAAGCAGACAGACCGAGAGAGCAGACAGAGGCACGAAGTTGATGATAACTACTGTTTACTGTGAAAGCAGAGAGACCGAGAGAGCAGACAGCAGACACGATGTTGATGATACCAGTGTTTCCGTGAAAGCAGACAGACTGAGAGAACAGACAGCAGATACGAAGTTGATGATAACCGGTGTTTACTGTGGAAGCAGACAGACCGAAACAGCAGACACGAAGTTGATGATAACTAGTGTTTACTGTGGAAGCGGAAAACCAGAGTAGAGAGCGGACAACACAAACCGTTACAAGAAGCAGACGACGCCGACAAGACCAAACGAGAAGAAGGCAGCGGACACGAAGCTGAGACAATTTGTGTGGAAGCAGACAAAGAAAGTCCAAGAGAACGACAGCAGAGTGGCGGCAACAAAGAGCAAACCTAACAGCTACAAGAAGACTGAGTTAGTTGCAATATACGTACATGTAATTGTGTGAAATGGATCGAGGTGAGATTCTAACATTGCTTATTTTGGAGTTGCGCAGTAAATTGAGTTAGGGCTAGAGAATAGAAACTGAGAATGATGAGAAAGAGGCAGATTTCGCCTCGGCTAAAACAATTCGAGAAGTCCCGAACACAGATGGGCAAAGGTTATAATTCACACTAAAAGATGTGGAGGGAAGCGTTTCCGAATTTAACGGTTTAGGTTCGATTGATGTTGTACAATGGACTAGGGAACTAGAAGAATGCGCTTTAACCGTGCAGTGGAGTCCGTTACAGCTTTTTGTGTATGCAAAACAACTGTTAAAAGGAGCTGTATTGTCGTTTATATGTAGTAAGAGAGATATTTGTAGTTGGGAATCCTTGAAAGTTGCTTTGAAAAACGAATTCAGAGTAAAGATTTCATCAGCAGAAGTTCACAGAAGACTAGGCAATCGACAGTTGAATAGGTGTGAGACTTTGTACGAATTCTTGTATTCGTTAATGGAAATCGCAAAGCCGATCCATTTGGATAATAAAAGTTTAATCGAGTATTTCGTAGAAGGTATACCAGACATGAGAGCAATTAAGGCATTATTGTTCAAATAGAGACATTTAAAATCCTATGGTCCTAGGAAGCCGTCAAAGAAACCAACATTTGAATCATCTTTTCACAAACAAGGCAGAGATCATATAGAGGAAAGTTCTATAACAAAAGGAGAACGGAAATGTTTTATGTGTGGTGTTCCTTTGCACATGATGAGAGACTGTTACTTGTTTTAAGTGTGGCGAAACAGGACATCGTTCATTTGAATGCAAGGGAAAAGATACCACCAAAGTTGAAAGAACCAATGTTGTAGAGGATAAATTAGTAAAAGTATCAGGTTAATTTATTGATTCGGGTTTGGAGTTAAAAGAAGTAACGTATAAGACGATTAAGTTCAACGGTCTAATTGATACAGGAGCAAATTTGAGCCTCATACGTAAGAGCGTGTTTGTCAAACATGGAATTAAGTCATTAACAGGATATTCAAAGAGCCTTACAGGCATTGGTGGAAGTCATGTGATGACCTTTGGTAGTTTTAGCATAAGTGTCAAGATAGATGACATTGAGATTGTGGTCACTTACTTGCTGCTTACGATGCTAAATTCTTCAATGTCAAACTCAGAATGTTCTTTATTGATTCTCTTTTGTTCTAGCTTGCTTATAATTATTTATGTACATATATCATGTGGATCATGTGGATCTTATTGTATCTTACTATCTATTTCTTATTTTACATGTATTACCTATTGCTATGTGTATTAGTAACTGCTCGGCCTATCCTGACTGGAGTACTCCAGGACTCCTTACAATATGATTTTTAATTCTAAGTATTTCCTAGCCAGGGTTTCATATTGGTTACTGCCCAAACTCCTTTGTAAGGGATTCTCGATTGTTGAAAACCATCTATGTCTTCAACAACATATCTGTCGTTTCGTAAAACTTTTGCAATTTTATAAGGTCCTTTGAAATTGGGTATCAGTTTTTACAAATTCCTACATGAGTGTCAAACTTTTTATCATTACTAAGTCTCCATCTTTATATACGTGTGGTGTTTGTCTTTTTATATCTATCATTTTTTTATTATATTCCTGAACTTTATTTTGACTATTTTTAGCTTTTTCTTTAATTTCTTCTAGGTCCCTAATCTCTTCTTTATTATTTAATTCTTCTATTTCATTTACTAATGTGTCAGTTGTCTTTGCTTTCTGTATGACTCCGAACAATATTTTACTCGGATATTGATTAATTGTTCTCGATTGTTGAAAACCATCTACATATGTCTTCAACAACATATCTGTCGTTTTGTAAAACATTTGCAATTCTATAAGGTCCTTTGAATTTATGTATCAGTTTTTTACAAATTCTTACATGAGTGTCAATTTTTTATCATTACTAAGTCTCCATCTTTATATGCGTGTAGTGTTTGTCTTTTATATCTAACATTTTATACCCTTGCAAAAAGGGTATATTAATTTTGGTCAAAAGTGTGCAACGCATAGAAGGAAGCATCTCCGACCATATAAAGTATATATATTCTTGATCAGCACGACGAGACGAGTTCAAATAGCCATGTTCGTCCGTCCGTCTGGATAAACGCAAAGTCCTCCTAGACCGTAAGAGCTACAGAGCTGAAATTTTGCATGTAGGCTTGTACATACTGCGTTGTGTATCTCGGATTCAGCCGGATCGGATCACTATATCATTTAGCTCCCATACAAATGACAAAGTCACGAACAGTGACTTTTCTCCATAACTTCGTTATTTTCTGAGCTGTTGTCATGAAATTTAATATTGGTGAGTTAATTACACATATAAACGACTATGCCAAATTTGATCAAAATCGGGTGACTATATCATATAGCTCCCATTAAAACGATATTTCAAAAACAGTGACTTTTGTAATAACTTCGTTACTTTTGACGCGATTGCTTTCAAATTAAACATTTGTTAGTTTAATATCTTTATTAATGACTGTGCCAAATTTGATAAGGAGCGGGTAACTATATCATATAGCTCCCATAGGACGATCGGTGGAAAACAGTGATTTGGATCAATATCTTCGTTATTTCCTATGCTAAGATTGTAGGCCGTTCTTTCGGAAACATTAGCCTTTTTAGCTTAAACGTTTTTCCACTTTGATGGCTATAGGTAAGGAAAGAGTTACCATAAAAGTTGCAAGGGTATACAAACTTTGACGCGGTCGAAGTTAGCCCCGGCCCTCTGGTTTTTATTATATTCCTGAACTTTATTATACCCTTGCAAAAAGGGTATATTAATTTTGGTCAGAAGTGTGCAACGCATAGAAGGAAGCATTTCCGACCATATAAAGTATATATATTCTTGATCAGCACGACGAGACGAGTTCAAATCGCCATGTCCGTCCGTCAGTCCGTCAGTCCGTCCGTCCGTCCGTCCGTCCGTCCGTCCGTCGTCCGTCCGTCCGTCTGTCCGTCCGTCTGGATCAACGCAAACTCCTCCTAGACCGTTGGAGCTACAGAGCTGAAATTTTGCATGTAGGCTTGTATATACTGCAGGCGTTGTATATCTCGGATTCAGCCGGATCGGATCACTATATCATATAACTCCCATACAAATGGCAAAGTCACGAACAGTGACTTTTCTCAATAACTTCGTTATTTTCTGAGCTATTGTCGTGAAATTTAATAGTGGTGAGTTAATTACACATATAAACGACTATGCCAAATTTGATCAAGAAATTTAATATTGACTATATCATATAGCTCCCATAGGAACGATCTTTCGAAAACAGTGACTTTTGTCAATAACTTCGTTACTTTTGACGCGATTGCTTTCAAATTAAACATTTGTTAGTTTAATATATCTGTTAATGACTGTGCCGAATTTGATAAAGATCGGGTTACTATATCATATACATAGCTCCCATAGGAACGATCAGTGCAAAACAGTGAGTCAGATCAATATCTTCGTTATTTCCTATACTAAGATTGTAGGCCGTTCTTTCGCAATATTAGCCTTTTTAGCTTGAACGTTTTTCTACTTTTATGGCTATAGGTAAGGAAAGAGTTACCATAAAAGTTGCAAGGGTATACAAACTTAGACGCGGTCGAAGTTAGCCCCGGCCCTCTGGTTTTTACTATTTTTAGCTCTTTCTCAAATTTCTTCTAGGTCCATAATCTCTTCTTTATTATTTAATTCTTCTAATTCATTTACTAATGTGTCGGTTGTCTTTCCTTTCTGTATGACTCCGAACAATATTTTACTCGGATATTGATTAATTGTTCTTTGTAAAGTGTTATTTAGAACATGTTCTACTACATCGAGAACTATATCCCAATGTAATTTCTCTCTGTATCTCCCAATTTTGCTATCATCGTTCCTAAACTCCGGTTAATTCTTTTAACTTGTCCGTTTGCTTGAGGTGAACCAGTTGCTACCTTAACATGTCACATTTCATTTTCATTCACAAAATCTTTAAAATCTTTTGATGTGAAGCAACTGCCTCTGTCGGATATAATACACCTTGGTCGGCTATACGCTCTAAAATAATCCGATAATGCGTTCATTACTTCTTTCGTGTTTGTGGTTTTTGTCGCGTAAAGCCTAACAAACTTTCTAAATGCGTCTACAATGACAACAACATGTTTGTTAGATCTGCCCTTGTCAACTGGACCAAAATGGTCAATGTGAATAACTTCGAAAGGAACTGATCCCTTAGGTATATTGTGTAAAAAGCCTTCTTGTTTTCCATGTTTTGCCGAATAGGCAATATATTTTAGACAGTTACTAATGTGCATTTTTTCTTTTAACCATTAGGTTGGAAACCAATAATATTTTAAAATTATATCTGTCATTTTATCTACTCCCACATGACCTAATTCGTCGTGATATTTGTAGAGAACATGATTCTCCAAGTCTTCTGGCACATAAAGTAATAAACTTTTTTCTCTTTTTTATATAAAACCCCATTACTCATTTCATAATATTTGTGTTCTGCTTTTTCTAAACTTTCTTTTAATTCTTTTAATTTTTTATCTCTATTTTGACATACTATTATATTTTCCTCAAATGTGTTTGTATCAATTGTTAAAATCTGCGTGTTCCTACTCAATGCATCCACATGCTGCATTATTCTTCCTGATCTATGCTCTGGTGTAAAATCATATTTTTGTAGTTCTTGCAACCATCTATCAATTGCTGGGCTCATTAGTCTTTTATTTATTGCTAAACTTACCGAATTACAATCAGTTACTAATTTAAAGTGTATATTTTGTAAATAAATCCTAAATCTTTCGAAAGCTAGTACTATGGCTAGCGTTTCTAATTTGAAACTATCATATCTTGATTCTGTGACGGTTGCTCTTCTAGAAAAATAAAATATAGGATGCATCTTTCTATCCGCTTTCCTTTGCATCAGAATCGCCCAAAACCCTGAAGCGCTCGCGTCAGTATGTAACTCTGTCTCGTCGTTCGGATTGTATAAGGATAATATTGGTGCCTGTAACAAATTTTCTTTTAACATCTCAAAGCAGTCTAATTCTGGTTTGTCAAACTTAAATTCTCTTTTCTAATAAGGTCATAAAGGGCTTTGCTTATTTTGAGAAATCCTTAACGAATCGTCTAAAATAGAAACATAATCCCAAAAGACCATTAGCATCTGGCCTAATTCCATCTCCTGATACTAAGTAAACTAAGTACCCTATTTCAGATTGAAGAAACTCAGATTTGTCAAGTCTCAAATCCAATATATTTGCCACTAGCCGACGAAAGACTTCTTTTATTATTTCCAAATGCGATGCACTGTCCTCTGTAGCTATTACTATATCATCCATATATACTATCAATTTGTCTGTCCTAATCATTTCCGAAAATATCTTATTAACAAACCTTTGGAATACAGCTGGTGCATTCCGAAGGCCAAATGGCATTCGCAGCCATTCATACTGCCTCATTGGAGTCGTGAACGAAGTGTACTTCATGGACTCTTCATGCATACAAACATAAAAATAGCCATTTTTCAAATCTAATTTCGTAAAATATTTTTTTCTCGAAAGTTTATCTATAAGGTCGTCAATATGTGGAGTTGGATAATTATCCTTCAGCATACTTTTGTTGAATGTGCGATAATCAACGCACATTCTTAATTCACCATTCTTTTTTTAAGAAAAGTGTTAATAAGTTAACACTATAGCCGACGCAAACTCCGATTCACTTTCCTTAATATAACCTTTTTCTAAATATTCATCTATCTGATTCTGAACCTGTTGCTTTTCAGCGTATGATAACCGTCTCGGTGGATAATGAAATTGCTTAACACTTTCAAAAGAGAGTTTCATTTCCCATTTATTTTCTGGGACCAATGGCCATTCCGCATTTTTATAAAACTTGGCAAATATATATCGAAACCGTTCTTTTAGCTTTCATCGCAACTCTCATTTATTATCAAATCATCGCTTTCATTTATATTAGGATAATCCAAGGATTAGGATTTCTAAACTTACTAACTCATTCTCTACAATCTTATCTTTCAGACACTCATTTATTGGACTTTCTTTTTATATCGTTTCATTGTTAAACGATAATTGACACTCATTTAAATCTTGCTTCTACAGACTTACTGAACCCATACTCATAGGACAATCATTCGACAATACAAGTGCTTTAGCCTCCCATTATGAGGACAAACGAGACCTAGGAACTTTGGAATACCAAATGAGTGTGATGGTCCGAAATAACTCGACCCTAGAAGCATTTTACTCCCAGATCAACAAGCACCCAAAAACGTTGGAAATTGTTATTTCAGATAAGACATGTCTTATCCTCACCAACAAAACCCAATACCGTACCGTTATGCGTTACCTTCCAGGCCACAGGCTCTAACACCGGCTATAAACCTAGAAGCAGGTGGATCAGGCCAACCTAGGAACCGTTTCCGGAACTATGGGAATGGCAGTAGCCAACAGAGAAACTCTTCTGATTCCATGAATCCTTTTAGAAAGGAAGAACGATTACATCATATGGCCACTGACGGTGGCATTGTGGGAGACTCCGCCTCCGAAAATGGTGAATATGCCAAACGCGTGGCACTTACCCAGCCATCAAATTCGAAGAGAACCGAGATCGAAGATCAATTAAATTTTATGAAAAAGGCCTATCCAGCGTACCCTACATAGAATACATTGATGAAGATAGAAAGGTGCGACAGCAAATGGACCCATACAAATTTCACAATACCTCAATGGACCTTTCTTCGCTCCTCTGTGTAATGATATTCCACTAAACTTCTTTACTCTTCCCAATTTAAAAAGTTTCGATGGCATTATAGGAGATGATACACTAAAGAAATTGAAAGCGAAAATTGATAGGGAATCAATCATAAAACCGGGGGTGGTAATTCCACTTCTGAACCGGGAATCGACCCAAGTTAATTTTGTGCTAGAAGAAGGGCACCCCCAGGAAATCAAATCCATTATTGAGAAGCTAATTAATGAGTTCGCTTCCGTATTCGACCCGGTTACCCCTGGTGGCTCTGTGGAAACCCGAATCAAAGCAACAATTCGGACTAATACCCAAGAGCCCATTTATTCTAAGTTCTACCAACAGTTTCGTATGGTAATTGATTACAAACGATTAAATGCTGTCACAATACCAGACACCTTTCCAATTCCTGACATTACATCTACGTTAGTTAGTTTAGGCAAGGCGAAACTCTTTACGACTCTTGACTTAACTTCGGGGTTCCATCAGATACATATGGATCCCGCGGACATTCCAAAAACCGCATTCTCAACTCTTAATGCAAAATATGAATTTTTCAGACTACCCTTTGGGCTCAAAAACGCTCCAGCCATATTCCAAAGAATGATCGACGATGTCCTTAGAGACTATATTGGAAAAATTATTTATGTTTCCATTGATGACATAATTGTTTTCAGTGCTACTTAGGAAGAACATTGGCACAACCTCAGAGCAATATTTTCAAGGCTTCGTGAAGCAACCCTACAAGTAAATTTGAAAACCATTGTTGAATTCCTGTGCTATGTTGTCACATCTCAAGGGATTAATGTAGATAGGAAAAAAGTAGAGGGAATGTTAAAAATACCGCCTCCCATTAATCTGAAACGGCTCAAATCCTTTTTAGGCATGACACCATATTACAGAAGAATTCATCAAAGATTATGATAAAATCACCAGAGGAAAAAACGCACAAATCGAGGCCCCACAATCCAAGAAAGTTTCCATTGAGCTTGGTCCACTGGAACTAGAAGCGTTCAAAGACCTTAAGACCCTTCTTTCTTCATCGGAGGTTTTAGCTTTTCCAGATTTTACACAACCTTTTCCTCTTACTACCGATGCAGCGGACTTTGCTCTCGGCGCTGTGTTGTCCCAAGTTAGCTCAGGAGAAGATCGTCCTATAGCATACATCTCAAGATCGCTTGACAAAACTGAAGAAAATTACGCCACCATTGAAAAGGAGATGTTATCCATTGTTTGGGCTCTGGACAACCTACGAACGTTTCTATATGCAATAGCAATAGGAACTTCAATGCAAAGTTGAAACGTTGGAAGGCGAAAATTGAAGAATATAATCATGAGCTGATCTATAAACCGGGCAAGGCAAACGTGGTTGCGGATGCGTTATCACGTATCCCCCATGCACCCGACCAGGCGGACACGAATCTATTGGTCCTCCGTGACACAGACTCGTTGGCAACAATGCACAGTGGACAACAAGACGCTTCTGACCTTATTCCCCATATGGAGGTCCCAATAAATGTTTATAGAAACCAGATTATTTTCGAACCATCGCGATCTGTCTATTCTTGTATTAACCCACACCCCAAGTTCAAGCGTCACCTAGTCCCATTGAATACATTGACCACTTTAGAGATAACTAGTTTGCTAAAGACTTACATTAATTCATCTGTAATTAATGGAATAAAAATACCTGAAAGTCATTTACAGCTCCTACAAACATGTTACCTAGATTTCTTTAAGTCCTACAAGCTTAGGGTCACACAAAGACTGGTAACTGATTTAGTAGGAGAAGACGAGATTCTCGACGCAATTGATAACGAACATCACAGAGCCCTTAGAAATCCCGAAGAGGTCAGACGTCAGCTGTTAGAACGATGTTATTTCCCAAAAATGGCAAACAAAATAAAAGCGTTTACGGCAACTTGTCAGATCTGCAAGGCACACAAATATGACAGACACCCTAATAAGCCCCTTCTACAGTCACCCCTGTACCGAACTATCCGTGTGAAATTCTACACGTGGACGTCTTCATGCTGGAAAAGCACAAGTTTCTTAGCTGTATAGACAAATTTTCCAAATTCGCCAAGCTTTTCCCTCTAGAATCTAAATGAGCTCTCAAACTACGTGAAAAATTAGCAGAAGTGCTTCCCTATTTCACGGCACCTAAAATTCTGGTGATGTAAAATGAGCGGGGCCTCCTTTGTCCAACAGTTCATAATTACCTAAGATCATTGGAAATAGAGGTATTACCACACCCCAACGCAGCGGAGCGAAGTAAACGGTCAAGTCGAAAGATTTCATTCAACATTCTTAGAAATCTACAGGTGTTTAAAAATAGAGTTTCCGTTACTTAAGGTAACTGAACTCGTGCCTGTCAGTTGATAGGTATAATAACTCGTTCCACTCAATGACGAAACGAAAACCGGTTGACATTTTTCTTGACAGGGTTTCCCGAATAAATTATCAAGGGCTAACAAATTACAAACGAACGTCGACAACAACACGCCATTAATAGACAAGTTAAAAACAAAAAACCCATTCAGTACGCCGAAGGGGAAACAGTCTTTGTTAAAAATAAGCAGATCAAGGGTAAGGAAAGGAAGTTATACAGTTAAGAAGAAGTGCAGGAAAATAGAAAAGTGACAGTTCGTACTGAGTCTGGTAAACTCATTGACAAGGCACACCTTAAATCTAACCGTAAGCCTTCATAATTCGCACATTTGGCCTTACTACTATTAATCCTTGCAGTAGCAAGAATTTGATTTCCGTCCGCCAAATGCACGCTCACCACCCAATCGTCAAGACTTTGGTTCGATCTCACGTTATAATGGTTTATTTCCTCTGTTAATCTCGGGTGTTCTCCACCCAGCCACCTCCGGCTTCGGCCTCCTGTCCCGTTCTGCCCACACTCCCGCTGCTGCTGCTCCTCCTGCTCGCTGTCGCTTGTGCTGCTGCCGCTGATGCTGGCGCTGCTCCTCCTGCTCGCTGCCGCTTGTGCTGCTGCAGCTGGGGCTGCTCTTTGTTGGTAGAAACATTAAATATTACTTATAATGTTAGGTTAGTATTCTTAAATAGTATTGTTTATTATTATTTACCAGAATGTGAAGAGTGCCAGTTATTAATTATTTTGATAAAAGATAGTGATTTCGAATAATTTTTTAATCGCAGACATACCGAAAGAAAAACGTAGAAAAAACAGCAACAACGAAAAATTAATAGTAGTAAGGCCAAATGTGCGAAATATGAACGCTTACGGTTAGATTTAAGGTGTGCCTTGTAAATGAGTTTACCAGATCATTTTTAACACATTCATTTTTTGTACAATCATTTGACCATAGCTTAACAGCATTTTCAATTTCCTTTTCATCAAAAATTTCGCTTATTAACTTAAGTTTACATATTGCCATAAAATCTCTTCCTAAAATAATCGTTCTTAGCCTTCTTCTTGTATTCGAAGCATGTTGCAATACGATGATCTGCACTGCCATAGTCATAACACGACCCATACCTCCGTTTTGGTTTGCGGCACTCACTAGCAAAATGGCTCAATGTGTTGCAAGTGTAACATCGTTGAGCAGCTTTCCATTCCGTGTTGACTGTTTTCTTTCACACAGCCGAAATCGTCTTGGGCAGCTTTATCTTCTCAAACGCCTGCAACAGCTGATCCAGACTCCGAAAACACTGCATATGCGCATGACACCGTAAACTTTCCTCGGGAATACCTTCAATCAGATTATCGATCAGCTTCTCCTCACTGAGTTCTATTTCTGCAGCCAAAATAATTTTGTGTTGATAAAACATGGAAAAATCTTCATTTGCCAACTACTTGCGTGCTTCAATCTTCCGGCGTTGCATCATAACATTTTTTTTATGTGAAAAACGTCTTGAAGTTTGTTTAGCAACCCGTCTATTGGCATCTCTAGATGGTTTCCATTTGAGTAGAGCCACACTCGCGCATTAACACTAGTTAATTTCAACATCACTAGCATTCGTCACATATTGTCATCTAATTTGTTAATGGCAACAATTGACTTTAGTTGCCCAACCCAAATTGTTGCGGAACTTTTGCCATCAAACTCTGGCAACATGTCTTTGACAACATTCAGCATCATGTTGCTACCGCCGTTGTTGCTCTCTTTCTGCGATCTTTTCAACATTTCGTTTTCTAATTTCATGAGTTTCATACTCATTTTTAACAATTGTACTTCTGCACTGTCGTTTTCGTTCTCTTCTTCCTCCGTGCCTTCGCCAACGGGCGTCCAATTTGTATTCCAGAGCCGCTGTCGTTCAAATTTTCGTCTGCACTTTGGACACTGTCGTTGTTGTTGTTGTGCTAGTTTTCGTGTAGACTCTGCGTTACAATTCTAACGGCGCCTTCGTTTTCGTCTTGAATTTGCATTGCGTTGTTGGTGTCTTCGTCTTGACTTTGCATTGCTTTGTCATTTCTGTCGAGCCGCTAAAGCAGCCTTGCTCTTATTTGTTGGCAATTCTAGACGTCCAAGCCAGCGTTTTAGTTCAGCCAGCGTATAATCACTTGCATTGATCGCTTGCATTTTTAAGTCTGTGCACTTCACTTATTAATTTGTTGTTATTTGTGGCACTTGCAAATGTTTTTCCTTTATCTCAATGCAGCACATTAATTTTTATTCTTTTTTAGGCGTTTTTATGGTTTTTTTTTCTGCTTTTAATCCCACTTCTGAAGTTTGTGGTCACATGATGCTTACTTCTTCAATGTCAAACTCAGAATGTTCTTTATTGATTTTCTTTTTTTCTTGCTTGCTTATAATTATGTATGTATATATATCATGTCTTATCTACTTCTTATTATACATGTATTACTTATTGCTATGTGTATTAGTAACTGCTACAAGATCAAAGTCGCGTTTCATATCGTTCCTGATGAGGACATGGCAATTGAGGCTATTATGGGTAGAACCATATTAGATCACGTCGATTTGGTTGTTACAAAGAAAGGTACAAAGTTTGTGAGTACCAGGAGAATAGAATCAGTGTGTAACGCGAATAAATCTTGTGCTGAGTTGTTTAAGGAATTTGAAAGTATTTGAATGCACAGTGCAGAACAGATTAAAGTGGAAATCAAGAGTGACTCGTCGCATATCAGTGCAGAAATCGCTAGTCAAGAAGTTGATTAAAAGTTACAAACCTATTAGAAATACAAACACTCCTATCGAAATGAAGATTGAACTAACAGATGAGTTGCCAGTAGTTTATCAGCATCCAAGGCATCTAGCAGAGTCTGATCAGAAAATTGTTGATAGTACGGTACAAGAATGGTTGGAGGAGAAGATAATAAGGCCAAGTTTTTCCGAATATGCTTCGCCTGTTGTACTTGTAACAAAGAAGAATGGGAAAAAGCGTCTGTGCTGTGATAACAGAAATTCCTATGCCACAGATGGATACCGTATTAGAAAATCTTCAAGGTGCGTTAGTTTATACTACTCTAGATCTAACCAACGGTTTTTTTTAAGTTCCTGTTGAGGGTTAATCTCAGAAGTACACAGCATTCGTAAATCAGAATGGTCAGTATGAATTCCTATACGTACCATTCGGAATTTCCAACTATCCAGCAGATTTTACAAGATTTATAATGGCAGTTATGAGAGAATCAGTGAAGAATGGAGATGCAGTGGTGTATATGTAATATAATTATACCAAGCGTTAGCGTGAATGGTGGCCTATTAAACTAAACAGGGTGTTGAAGACAGCTGCGGAAAGTGGGTTAAGGATAAATGTTAAGGAGAAATGTCAGATACTGCTATACAGTTGAAAATGGAAGTATTAAGCCAAGTAATGAGAAGACTGATGCCGTAGATTTTTTGAAGGATACGCAGTAACAGCTAAGCCCTTGACGGACATTTTGCGAAAAGACAAGTTTGAATTTAAAGAATTGCAAATGGTAACGTTTGAACAATTGAAGTTAGCAATGATCAAAGGTCCCGTTTTGAAGTTATACAATCCTAAGCTAGAGACTGAGATTCACACTGACGCCTAGAAACATGGACTCGAAGCTGCGCTTTTACAGAAAGATTCAGAAGATGGTTTATTTCATCCGGTACAATATATGAGTCGGAAAACTAAACCTTGCGAAGAGAAGTACTATTCATATGAACTTGAAGTTTTAGCGGTTAGTGGAGAATTAATAAAGTGGCGTGTATGTGTCAGTGTTGAGGTTTAAAATTGTACCTACAAGATTTCGATGATTAGATTGAACATCGTTCAGGTTCAAAGATGCGGCATGTGAATGCCTTGAGCCGCTTATCTTTTTTTCTGCTAACTGACACCATAACTCATAGACATGCCGATAAGCAAATGAGATCAGCCATTGATGACATATCACATTGATCACGTTGGCCCGATGGAAGTCACAACAAAGCGTTACAATCATATACTTGTTATTGTTGATGGGTTTTCTATGTTTGTATGGTTGTACCGGACTCGTGGAACTGGAGTCGATGAAGTACTTAGTTGTCTTGAGAAGCAGCCCATAATTTTTGGTAACCCGGTGAGAACAGTTTCTGACAGGGGAGCACCATTCACATCCAATGCATTTAAGTAATATTGTAACAGACAGAATATACATCATTTACAGACAGGAACACGTGTACCCGGTGGCAACGGCCAAGTAGAAAGGATGCATAAAATAATAGTTCCAATGATTTTGAAGTTAAGCCAAGAGAATACGGGGAAACTGGTATAAGTATGTAGATCGTGTGCAACAACGTGTTAATAATACTGCCCAAAGAAGTACAAAAGTTACACCTTTTAAGATTTTGACAGGAATAGAGATGCATAGTTCTGATGCGTAGAAGAATTTGACTGTGGTCGTGAAGAGATTAGAACGGAGGCTCGAAAGAATATCGATGAAATACAGCAGGAAATGAAAAGGTCGTTCGACAAAAACAGGAAATGGGAAAGAAAATATAATTTAAACGAGTATGTGGCGATTAAACGTACACAGTATGGGACAGGTCTAAACTTGAGGGGTAAATACTTAGGACCATATAAAGTCACGAAGGTGAATAGGCACGGTCGATACGACGTTGAGAAAGTTGGCGATGGTGAAGGACCTTGTAAAACCTCAACAGTGGCTGAGTTCATGAAGCCTTGGCTAGGATCATTCGGATCGAATGACTTGTCAGGACAGCAGATTGCAGGAAATGAAGTGTCAGGCGGGCATAATCATGGCAATCGGGCAGTGGCTAGTGAGCGAAACAGAACGACACGCAGCGGCCGTACCTTTCTGGTCGACTCACTCATGTGCAAATAAAGAAAAGCGTTGATTCAAAAAGCACTCGCAATCGTACTCTCGCCTCGATCACATCGCGCACGCAATTTATCGCTAAGTCCATTATAATAATAAATATTTGTATTCTTAACACAAAGAAACATTGTTAATAAATAAGACTAAATAAAGAAATTACATTCTTAAATAATATCGAAATAAATAATAATGCCACATTCATACCAAACTTTGCACATATTGCAAAACCTTTAACTCTTAGATTAAAGAAAGCAGCTTAAATTAACATTAACGTCCCACATTATATTTCATCCTTTATAAAATTAAAATGTTTCCTTATGAACGATCCCATACATACATATCTCGATTTCCAAAAACCATTTTTTCTAACCTCAGGTGCTAGCAGGTGCGTTCAACTCACAGGTCCATAGACCTATTTCTTATTCTTGTAGAACACCTAACGAACATGAACTTAATTATTCATCCATAGAAAAGGAACTACTATCTATCGTATGGGCAACCAAATATTTTAGGCCCTACCTCTTTGGTAGACATTTTGAAATCTTAAGTGATCATAAACCCCTTGTCTGGTTGAACAATATCAACGAAACAAGTATGAAATTACAGAGATGAAAGATAAAATTGAAAGATTATAAAATAAAATACTTACCAGGAAAGGAAAATTATGTGGCAGACTCCATTTCCAGAATAAAAATAGATGAAAATCTTTTAGGTGAAGAAACAATTAGTTCTAGAGCTACAGTAAATAGTGCTCGAGAAGATAATGAAAACCTAATAGCCTTTTCAGAAAAACCTCTGAATTTCTACAACTGTCAAATAGAATTCACTAAATGCAACGAAAATAAAATCAAAGTTACTCACTATTGTCACAAAACTAAGATAGAACTATAATATATGTAGAAATGACCATTCAGTTCGCTTAAAGAATTATCAAAGAATATTTATGCTCAAAAAAAAAAACTTTACATTGAAAACGACTTATTTTTAGATGTTCTAACACTCCAAGAAGCCTATATTTAAATAATTAGTCCAGATAGCCAAACAAAAACTTTAAGAATCACTTACAAATTAAATGACAATCCCAATTAATCAGAATTCAAAGAAATTATTATAAAAAAACAACAAATCACTACTTCATCCAGGTATCACAGAAACCCAAAACTGGTTTAAAGAGAAATACTGTTATCCAGACTATCAAAAACAAAAGCAAAAACCTTTGAAACCACCCCAGAGATAATTAACGCTAGAGAAAAATACGTGATGGATTTCTATTTAATCGACAACCAACCATTTTATAGATAGATACAGATATTTACTCAAAATACACGACTTTAGTTGAAGTTAAAAGTCGAGATTGGCTTGTGATGAACAATAAACCACTGTGTTTAATATCTCATAAGAACTTAACTTTATTTTTACTTCAATTTTGTTGAACTGTGTCTGCCACTGCTAGAACACGTCTTGATCGTTCGTTTGCTTGCTTATTACTAAATTTTCAATTCTTACGCAACTACGCAGGTCATATAGGTTTATAAAGAGTGACAGAGACAGAGCATACCAGACTGGCGCCAGTATATTCTAGAAACTTAAGAGAAAATACAAAAACAAAAGCATTGTGAGATGTGCAAGATCATTCATGAGTCTCTGCCTTGCTGCGTATAGCAATGTACGTTAAATGACAATTGGTTCCTCAACAGCTTGAAACAAAAAGGGCAATCACAAAAATCTTTAACGATATAGGTAAACCCTTAGAAATCAAAGCAGATAAGGACTCAGCTTTTATTTGTATAGCACTTCAAAATTGGCAACAATCGGAAAACGTTAATATAAGTATAACATCGAGCAAAAATGGCGTTTCAGATGTGGAAGGATTCCACAAAACCGTAAACGAAAAACTAAGAATTATTAACGTAGAATCTAGTATAAAAGACAAACAAACTAAATTTGAAACTATCCTTTACACATATAACCATAAAACTAAACATGTAACGACAAACACAACACCAGCGGATATCTTTATTTACGTAGGTACACCTCTAATAAAGTAAGCTAATAAAGTAAAACAAATTAGGCATATGTACAGCACATAAATATCTTTTCGGCACTTTAGATCGAAGCGATAAAGAAGAGCTTGAACAAAAAATTGATAGTTTATCAGCAATCAGCGCCCAATGTAATGTGCCTAATCATATCATTGAAGCAGGTACAAAATAAATAACCTTATTCTTCAACAAGATGAAGCAAAAAAATTAAGTAAGTAAGTCGTTTCGCCGACTTTGGTATACCATACAACAGGTAAAACAAATAATTTCCAAAACCAAATGTATGTCTATTAAATTGTTTTAACATGCCTCGTACCATATGCTATCTCGTTCACTTTACAAACACACGGGCACTCTAGCGCCGCCACTAGCCAACGGCCAATTCTGCCCTTATCGATCGCGTAGCAAAATACGTTCATACGGAAGTGGGCAACATATTAAAATATGTATATTTTGAGCGCATACTAAGCCAATGTACATACTAAATTTGGTGACTTTAGCCTTGTTAGCTTTCGAGAAAATCAGTTTTGTTTAATTTGCGTGGGCGGAAATGGGCGTGGCAAAATTTTTAAACAATTAATATCTGCGCGTCTATTAGGCTAGCTTACATACCAAATTTAATGTCGGTAGCTTGAATAGATTTTGAGAAAATCAGTTTTTTGTAAATTCCCGGGGCAGAAGGGGGCGTGGCAAAAAGTTGGAACAATTATTTTCTGCGCGCTAACTAAACGAGTATATAAACCAAATTTGATGTCTCTATCTTCTATACTTTTTAAGAAAAACAGTTTTATGTAAATTCTGGTGGCGTAAGGGGCCGTGGCCAAAATTCCAATTACCTCTATATACTTACATACCACACGAGTCTACATACCAAATTTGGTGGTTATAGCACTTATAGTCTCCGAGATCTGCGTGTTCATACAGATCGACTCGGTTGTTGATCCTGATCAAGAATATATATACTTTGTGGGGTCAGAGATGCTTACTTCTGCCTGTTACATACATTTTGGCGACTTTAATATACCATTTCACCCCATGGGTGTATGGTATAAAAATAAGTCTGCTAATGTTCAACTTAGAGCATTTTACATAATACATAGAACACATACAACTAGGAATGCAGTTGACAAGATTATGAATATTTAATTCAAAACTTTTAAAGCATCAAGAAATATTAAACATAAATAAAGAAAAACTTTTAAACATAAAAACATCTACTTGGCTAAAATTAGACACGAATGAAATATTCATAATTTCCCATATACCTAGAAATCAGATATAGAACATCTATAACATCATTATTCAAAATTATATCCTATCCAAATGAATACCTTGACAGAAAATATTCGCTTAATAGGCAAAATCAATAAACTTTATAAAAATTTCCAAGTATGAGATCGTTTAGAAGGCGAAAGCAATAAGCCAATCAAATTCAAGATCCCTTGATATCCCATCTAATGCTCCCACTACTAACATGAAAAGCTCTCTAACCGAACCTTAAACATATTTGTATGAATAATCATAAGTTAGTTCTTAAGATTTGTATTTAGGTTAAGCGACTTCAACAATTAATCGATTGATACAATCCAAGTCCTGACTGGTACCTAAAAAAAAAAAATCGTATGAGTTTTTATGATTATTAATTTTAGTATATAATAACTGAACCGTTAATTGACTTGATTTTCGAGAAAAAAGAAAGCGCTCGCTTTCAACGGTAATTTTGGACTATTAATTCTTCAAGTTTCTTTTAACTAACGAGGCGGAGCGGGTTACCAACCCAACACCCTGGTCACTAAATTGGGGAACGAGACCCAGGAAAGAAGACGTGGCATCGACTCTTTCCTGTTCCCATAATTTATATTTGATGATCATACATACATAAAACATACATACATAAAACATACATACATATGATACATAAAACATACATACATAAAACATACATACATAAAACATACATACACAAAACATACATACACACATGCATTAATTCGATTGTAACACAAAGATAGACAAAAGGTAGAGAACCAAAAAACATTATTAGTAAAAAGACACTTCTGTTTTAACATCTGAATCGAACAGACGTTTGAGTTACTCGGGGAAAAACTAAATACATACACTTCTCACACACCCTCGTTCAAACCATCTAGCTCCCGGTGGTAATTGGCGCAGCTGGGTCAGGAATGAACCTACTTATGTTCACATTAAGAACTATGTCTTAAGTGCATTGGTAATTGGAACGGATTCAATTGTTGATAATCGTTTACATGGCAAAACCAATCACACAACACAAAAAGAAAAAAAAAAACCAGAGGGCCGGGGCTAACTTCGACTGCGTCAAAGTTTGTATACCCTTGCAACATTTTTGGTAACTCTTTCCTTACCTATAGACATCAAAAGTGGAAAAACGTTTAAGCTAAAAAGGCTAATGTTTGCGAAAGAACGGCCTACATAGGAAATAACGGAGTTATTGTCACTGTTTTCCACCGATCGTTCTTATGGGAGCTATATGATATAGTCACCTGATCTTTATCAAATTCGGCACAGGCATTAACAGATATATTAAACCAAAAAATGTTTAATTGGAAAGCAATCGGGTTAAAAGTAACGAAGTTATTGACAAAAGTCACTGTTTTCGAAAGATCGTTCCTATGGGAGCTATATGATATAGTCACCCGATTTTGATCAAATTTGGCATAGTCGTTTATATGTGTAATTACCTTTGTTACATAGGGATCATCAAATTCTTTGGCCCAACGTTTAATGAAGCCAAGAAGGCTGCATGCTCTATTGACAATAGAAGAAATATGAACATTAAATGAAAGTTTTGGGTCAAACATCACGCCTAAGTCTTTGAACGATGGTACACAATCTAACAGAACAGACTTAACAGAGTAATGAGCTAGGAACGGAGACAAACGACTGAAAGTCATAAAAGAACACTTAGAGGCATTAAGGTGTAATTTATTAACGTGGCACCAATCACAGAACGCATCGAGATCTGATTGCAAGTACTGTTGGAAAGAAGGATCATTATAGGAATAACAAATCTTGACGTCATCCGCAAACATGAGCACGCGTGAATGCGCCAAATCCAAAGGCAAATCATTTATAAACAGTGTAAATAACAGGGGGCCCAGATGACTGCCTTGGGGTACACCTGACGTAACTCGAACAGTTTTAGATATCGAGGAACGAAAGGACACTTTTTGGGTTCTGCCAATAAGATACGACTTTAACCAAGCCAACAGTTTTGGGGAAAAACCCATTATGTTAAGTTTCGCGAGAAGCATAGAATGATCAACCGTATCGAAAGCATTACTAAAGTCAGTATAAATAACATCAGTTTGACACTTTTTACGGAAGCCATGGTGTACAAGGGTAGTCAATTCTAAAAGGTTAGTAAGCGACGAACGACCTTTCATGAATCCATGCTGACAAGGAGAAATAGTGGATCTGGATAGGTGTTGACGGGAAGACGTAATAATTTTCTCAAACAGCTTTGGTATTGCCGAAAGTTTGGCAATGCCACGGTAGTTAGAAACATCCGATTTGCTACCCTTTTTAAAAAGCGGAATAATAAAAGACTCCTTCCAAATATCGGGAAAGGTACAAGACTCACTCGATATAAAAAATAACCGAGATAAAGGCTTTGATAGGGAATTCGAACACATTTTAAGGATGCAACTAGGTATATTATCAGGACCGGGAACGAAGGAAGACGTCATAGATGACAAGCTAGAGATAATACAGTCTTCAGTAATACTAGGAAAAAACATACAATTTAAATGTGGGATTGAAAAGGGATGGGGTGTGGGTTCCGAAACAGTAGTAGAATAAGTCGACTGAAAGAATTTAGCAAACAGATCTGCAATATCTGAATCATTATTAGCAGTCTGGTCATTAAGTCTGAAGGTGGAGGGTAGTACATTAGAGCGTCTTTTGGAATTAACAAAGTTGTAAAATCTTTTGGGGTTCTTATAAAATTCAACCTTACAGCGAACGATATATGTAATTATTGTAGCATTGAGTGTTTAAAAGACAAAATTGAGATTTGGCTATACAGTAATTTGCATAGTCAAGACGCGAACCAGTTTTTTTAAATCTTTTAAAATATCTCGATTTAATGTTACGGAGATCAGAGAGCCTACGTGTGAACCAGACTGGTGCGCTGGAGACGGTAGACACATTCACATAAGGAACGCATTTATCAATTAGAGAATTAAGAGCAGAGTAGAAAAACTTCACTGCACGATCTATATCGCAGCACTCAAATAGAAATGACCAATCAAAAGAGAAAATAAGGCTATTAAGAAGATTGAAATTTGTTTTACGAAAACATCTACGACGAGAATTTGCGATGTTATTAAATGAATTAGTAACGGAATTTTAAGAAATAGTAACTTCAATGGTAGGGTGATAAGGATCTTCAGGTTTCACTAGGGGCTGTGTTCGGGATACAGCACTAACAGTGGGATCAGAAACAAAAACAAGATCAAGGATTCTTTTAGAAGAGTTAAGGAAAGAATTCAACTGATATAGCGGACATTCAAGTAGGCTATCAAGAAAAACATATTGAGATGAAGGAATTAAGAAGGATAGATTATCATCAACAAGCCAAGAAATATTAGGCAAGTTGAAATCACCTAAAGCTATAAGGAAATCGCGATCTTTAAGACGATTAAAAATAGTTTGCAAAGCATCAGCATGATGCATATAGGTCGTTATATCAGAAGCTGGAGGAATATATGAACAAAAAATATATAAGCTAATGTTGGAACATGTAATTTTGACGCAAATAAACTCAACACCTAAGGGCAGATCAATCGGCACAACAAAAAACAAATTAGGAAGGTGGACAGGCAGGACAGGGTGAACGGACGGGAGCGCTTATTGGGCGCAAACTCGTGTACAACTAGGCCCTCTGGCCAGAAATTAGTGTCTCATTGGGTACTGTAATTTTAAAAGAGGAGATTTCGAGGCCTAGAAAACTTAAACTTTTGAATTAAAACTTTAGCAGGGCATATATTTACAGACAGGAACACGTGTACCCGGTGGCAACGGCCAAGTAGAAAGGATGCATAAAATAATAGTTCCAATGATTTTAAAGTTAAGCCAAGAGAATACGGGGAAACTGGTATAAGTATGTAGATCGTGTGCAACAACGTGTTAATAATACTGCCCAAAGAAGTACAAAAGTTACACCTTTTAGGATTTTGACAGGAATAGAGATGCATAGTTCTGATGCGTAGAAGAATTTGACTGTGGTCGTGAAGAGATTAGAGCGGAGGCTCGAAAGAATATCGATGAAATACAGCAGGAAATGAAAAGGTCGTTCGACAAAAACAGGAAGTGGGAAAGAAAATATAATTTAAACGAGTATGTGGCGATTAAACGTACACAGTATGGGACAGGTCTAAAGTTGAGGGGTAAATACTTAGGACCATATAAAGTCACGAAGGTGAATAGGCACGGTCGATACGACGTTGAGAAAGTTGGCGATGGTGAAGGACCTTGTAAAACCTCAACAGTGGCTGAGTTCATGAAGCCTTGGCTAGGATCATTCGGGTCGAATGACTTGTCAGGACAGCAGATTGCAGGAAATGAAGTGTCAGGCGGGCATAATCATGGCAATCGGGCAGTGGCTAGTGAGCGAAACAGAACGTTACGAAACAGAAAAGCGTTGATTCAAAAAGCACTCGCAATCGTACTCTCGCCTCGATCACATCGCGCACGCAATTTATCGCTAAGTCCATTATAATAATAAATATTTGTATTCTTAACACAAAGAAACATTGTTAATAAATAAGACTAAATAAAGAAATTACATTCTTAAATAATATCGAAATAAATAATAATGCCACATTCATACCAAACTTTGCACATATTGCAAAACCTTTAACTCTTAGATTAAAGAAAGCAGCTAAAATTAACATTAGCGTCCCACATTATATTTCATCCTTTATAAAATTAAAATGTCTCCTTATGAACGATCCCATACATACATATCTCGATTTCCAAAAACCATTTTTTCTAACCTCAGGTGCTAGCAGGTGCGTTCAACTCACAGGTCCATAGACCTATTTCTTATTCTTGTAGAACACCTAACGAACATGAACTTAATTATTCATCCATAGAAAAGGAACTACTATCTATCGTATGGGCAACCAAATATTTTAGGCCCTACCTCTTTGGTAGACATTTTGAAATCTTAAGTGATCATAAACCCCTTGTCTGGTTGAACAATATCAACGAAACAAGTATGAAATTACAGAGATGAAAGATAAAATTGAAAGATTTTAAAATAAAATACTTACCAGGAAAGGAAAATTATGTGGCAGACTCCATTTCCAGAATAAAAATAGATGAAAATCTTTTAGGTGAAGAAACAATTAGTTCTAGAGCTACAGTAAATAGTGCTCGAGAAGATAATGAAAACCTAATAGCCTTTCAGAAAAACCTCTGAATTTCTACAACTGTCAAATAGAATTCACTAAATGCAACGAAAATAAAATCAAAGTTACTCACTATTGTCACAAAACTAAGATAGAACTATAATATATGTAGAAATGACCATTCAGTTCGCTTAAAGAATTATCAAAGAATATTTATGCTCAAAAAAAAAAACTTTACATTGAAAACGACTTATTTTTAGATGTTCTAACACTCCAAGAAGCCTATATTCAAATAATTAGTCCAGATAGCCAAACAAAAACTTTAAGAATCACTTACAAATTAAATGACAATCCCAATTAATCAGAATTCAAAGAAATTATTATAAAAAAACAACAAATCACTACTTCATCCAGGTATCACAGAAACCCAAAACTGGTTTAAAGAGAAATACTGTTATCCAGACTATCAAAAACAAAAGCAATTTATCAGCAGCAGAAAATCGAAATACTAAATTAACCTTTGAAACCACCCCAGAGATATTTAACGCTAGAGAAAAATACGTGATGGATTTCTATTTAATCGACAACCAACCATTTTTATAGATAGATACAGATATTTACTCAAAGTACACGACTTTAGTTGAAGTTAAAAGTCGAGATTGGCTTGAAACAAAAAGGGCAATCACAAAAATCTTTAACGATATAGGTAAACCCTAAGAAATCAAAGCAGATAAGGACTCAGCTTTTATTTGTATAGCACTTCAAAATTGGCAACAATCGGAAAACGTTAATATAAGTATAACATCGAGCAAAAATGGCGTTTCAGATGTGGAAGGATTCCACAAAACCGTAAACGAAAAACTAAGAATTATTAACGTAGAATCTAGTGTAAAAGACAAACAAACTAAATTTGAAACTATCCTTTACACATATAACCATAAAACTAAACATGTAACGACAAACACAACACCAGCGGATATCTTTATTTACGTAGGTACACCTCCAATAAAGTAAGCTAATAAAGTAAAACAAATTAGGCATATGTACAGCACAAATATCTTTTCGGCACTTTAGATCAAAGCGATAAAGAATAGCTTGAACAAAAAATTGATAGTTTATCAGCAATCAGCGCCCAAAGTAATGTGCCTAATCATATCATTTAAGCAGGTACAAAATAAATAACCTTATTCTTCAACAAGATGAAGCAAAACCAGAGGGCCGGGGCTAACTTCGACCGCGTCAAAGTTTGTATACCCTTGCAACTCGTCTCGTCGTGCTGATCAAGAATATATATACTTTATATGGTCGGAGATGCTTCCTTCTATGCGTTGCACACTTTTGACCAAAATTAATATACCCTTTTTGCAAGGGTATAAAAATTAAGTAAGTAAGTCGTCTCGCCGACTTGGGTATACCATACAACAGGTAAAACAAATATTTAAAATTTCCAAAACCAAATGTATGTCTATTAAATTGTTTTAACATGCCTCGTACCATATGCTATCTCGTTCACTTTACAAACACACGGGCACTCTAGCGCCGCCACTAGCCAACGGCCAATTCTGCCCTTATCGATCGCGTAGCAAAATACGTTCATACGGAAGTGGGCAACATATTAAAATATGTATATTTTGAGCGCATACTAAGCCAATGTACATACTAAATTTGGTGACTTTAGCTTTGTTAGCTTTCGAGAAAATCAGTTTTGTTTAATTTGCGTGGGCGGAAATGGGCGTGGCAAAATTTTTAAACAATTAATATCTGCGCGTCTATTAGGCTAGCTTACATACCAAATTTAATGTCGGTAGCTTGAATAGATTTTGAGAAAATCAGTTTTTTGTAAATTCCCGGGGCAGAAGGGGGCGTGGCAAAAAGTTGGAACAATTATTTTCTGCGCGCTAACTAAACGAGTATATAAACCAAATTTGATGTCTCTATCTTCTATACTTTTTAAGAAAAACAGTTTTATGTAAATTCTGGTGGCGTAAGGGGCCGTGGCCAAAATTCCAATTAACTCTATATACTTACATACCACACGAGTCTACATACCAAATTTGGTGGCTATAGCACTTATAGTCTCCGAGATCTGCGTGTTCATACAGATCGACTCGGTTGTTGATCCTGATCAAGAATATATATACTTTGTGGGGTCAGAGATGCTTCCTTCTGCCTGTTACATACATTTTGGCGACTTTAATATACCATTTCACCCCATGGGTGTATGGTATAAAAATAAGTCTGCTAATGTTCAACTTAGAGCATTTTACATAATACATAGAACACATAGAACTAGGAATGCAGTTGACAAGATTATGAATATTTAATTCAAAACTTTTAAAGCATCAAGAAATATTAAACATAAATAAAGAAAAACTTTTAAACATAAAAACATCTACTTGGCTAAAATTAGACACGAATGAAATATTCATAATTTCTCATATACCTAGAAATCAGATATAGAACATCTATAACATCATTATTCAAAATTATATCCTATCCAAATGAACACCTTGACAGAAAATATTCGCTTAATAGGCAAAATCAATAAACTTTATAAAAATTTCCAAGTATGAGATCGTTTAGAAGGCGAAAGCAATAAGCCAATCAAATTCAAGATCCCTTGATATCCCATCTAATGCTCCCACTACTAACATGAAAAGCTCTCTAACCGAACCTTAAACATATTTGTATGAATAATCATAAGTTAGTTCTTAAGATTTTTATTTAGGTTAAGCGACTTCAACAATTAATCGATTGATACAATCCAAGTCCTGACTGGTACCTAAAAAAAAAAAATCGTATGAGTTTTTATGATTATTAATTTTAGTATATAATAACTGAACCGTTAATTAACTTGATTTCGAGAAAAAAGAAAGCGCTCGCTTTCAACGGTAATTTTGGACTATTAATTCTTCAAGTTTCTTTTAACTAACGAGGCGGAGCGGGTTACCAACCCAACACCCTGGTCACTAAATTGGGGAACGAGACCCAGGAAAGAAGACGTGGCATCGACTCTTTCCTGTTCCCATAATTTATATTTGATGATCATACATACATAAAACATACATACATATGATACATAAAACATACATACATAAAACATACATACATAAAACATACATACACAAAACATACATACACACATGCATTAATTCGATTGTAACACAAAGATAGACAAAAGGTAGAGAACCAAAAAACATTATTAGTAAAAAGACACTTCTGTTTTAACATCTGAATCGAACAGACGTTTGAGTTACTCGGGGAAAAACTAAATACATACACTTCTCACACACCCTCGTTCAAACCATCTAGCTCCCGGTGGTAATTGGCGCAGCTGGGTCAGGAATGAACCTACTTATGTTCACATTAAGAACTATGTCTTAAGTGCATTGGTAATTGGAACGGATTCAATTGTTGATAATCGTTTACATGGCAAAACCAATCACACAACACAAAAAGAAAAACAAAAACCAGAGGGCCGGGGCTAACTTCGACTGCGTCAAAGTTTGTATGCCCTTGCAACATTTTTGGTAACTCTTTCCTTACCTATAGCCATCAAAAGTGGAAAAACGTTTAAGCTAAAAAGGCTAATGTTTGCGAAAGAACGGCCTACATAGGAAATAACGGAGTTATTGTCACTGTTTTCCACCGATCGTTCTTATGGGAGCTATATGATATAGTCACCCGATCTTTATCAAGTTCGGCACAGTCATTAACAGATATATTAAACCAAAAAATGTTTAATTGGAAAGCAATCGCGTTAAAAGTAACGAAGTTATTGACAAAAGTCACTGTTTTCGAAAGATCGTTCCTATGGGAGCTATATGATATAGTCACCCGATTTTGATCAAATTTGGCATAGTCGTTTATATGTGTAATTACCTTTGTTACATAGGGATCATCAAATTCTTTGGCCCAACGTTTAATGAAGCCAAGAAGGCTGCGTGCTCTATTGACAATAGAAGAAATATGAACATTAAATGAAAGTTTTGGGTCAAACATCACGCCTAAGTCTTTGAACGATGGTACACAATCTAACAGAACAGACTTAACAGAGTAATGAGCTAGGAACTGAGACAAACGACTGAAAGTCATAAAAGAACACTTAGAGGCATTAAGGTGTAATTTATTAACGTGGCACCAATCACAGAACGCATCGAGATCTGATTGCAAGTACTGTTGGAAAGAAGGATCATTATAGGAATAACAAATCTTGATGTCATCCGCAAACATGAGCACGCGTGAATGCGCCAAGGCCAAAGGCAAATCATTTATAAACAGTGTAAATAACAGGGGGCTCAGATGACTGCCTTGGGGTACACCTGACGTAACTCGAACAGTTTTAGATATCGAGGAACGAAAGGACACTTTTTGGGTTCTGCCAATAAGATACGACTTTAACCAAGCCAACAGTTTTGGGGAAAAACCCATTATGTTAAGTTTCGCGAGAAGCATAGAATGATCAACCGTATCGAAAGCCTTACTAAAGTCAGTATAAATAACATCAGTTTGACACTTTTTACGGAAGCCATGGTGTACAAGGGTAGTCAATTCTAAAAGGTTAGTAAGCGACGAACGACCTTTCATGAATCCATGCTGACAAGGAGAAATAGTGGATCTGGATAGGTGTTGACGGGAAGACGTAATAATTTTCTCAAACAGCTTTGGTATTGCCGAAAGTTTGGCAATGCCACGGTAGTTAGAAACATCCGATTTGCTACCCTTTTTAAAAAGCGGAATAATAAAAGACTCCTTCCAAATATCGGGAAAGGTACAAGACTCACTCGATATAAAAAATAACCGAGATAAAGGCTTTGATAGGGAATTCGAATACATTTTAAGGATGCAACTAGGTATATTATCAGGACCGGGAACGAAGGAAGACGTCATAGATGACAAGCTAGAGATAATACAGTCTTCAGTAATACTAGGAAAAAACATACAATTTAAATGTGGGATTGAAAAGGGATGGGGTGTGGGTTCCGAAACAGTAGTAGAATAAGTCGACTGAAAGAATTTAGCAAACAGATCTGCAATATCTGAATCATTATTAGCAGTCTGGTCATTAAGTCTGAAGGTGGAGGGTAGTACCACTAACCATAGAACACATAGATGGGACAAACTCATGATTTTTTGATTGCAAACGCTAGCCTAGTCATGGAACCCCAGAGAACTTCGGGAAAACCCGAACGCTCGTACTCTCAATGAGAGCGTAAAGTGGGGAGAGGGCCAAGCAGCTACGAAAATAATTTAGTCTAGCACAGACTACAGAACGACGAAGGCAGGCCTATGTCGCTTGTGATTTCGTTCTGTGTATGTATGTGTACACTCGTCGGTACATGCTCAGGCTTCGTAGTGTGTGTGTGACGTGAAGTTGTACAACATCGCATTTCAATAGCTCGCTCGACCAAAATTTTTAATTTCGACAAAACAGCGACAATGCGAATAGGATATGCCCCTGTGGAAAGAATATTAGGAAATATTGGCATCATTATCGTATGTATCTCGGTGGCTGTGCCGATAGAGTGTTCGCTTGGCCATCGGAATATCCCCGGTTCGATTCCCATTTCGGAACCGACCAATATGGTTTTTTTTTCTATTTTTTAATAAATAAATAAATAAAAAATAAATAAATAATAAATGAATAAAAAGAAAAATAAACAAAAAATAAAGAATCAAAAAATCCACAAAAAACAAACAAAATTATAAAATAGAAAAAAACCTTGTTTAAGCCGACGATTTCGAGTTGGGAATCGAACCAGGGATATTCCGATGGCCAATGTTGTACGATGTTGTACAACTTCACGTCACACACACACTACGAAGCCTGAGCATGTACCGACGAGTGTACACATACATACACAGAACGAAATCACAAGCGACATAGGCCTGCCTTCGTCGTTCTGTAGTCTGTGCTAGACTGAATTATTTTCGTAGCTGCTTGGCCCTCTCCCCACTTTACGCTCTCATTGAGAGTACGAGCGTTCGGGTTTTCCCGAAGTTCTCTGGGTTCCATAACTAGGCTAGCGTTTGCAATCAAAAAATCATGAGTTTGTCCCATCTATGTGTTCTATGGTTAGTGGTAGTACATTAGAGCGTCTTTTGGAATTAACAAAGTTGTAAAATCTTTTCTTATAAATTTCTTATAAAATTTAACCTTACAGCGAACGATATATGTAATTATTGTAGCATTGAGTGTTTAAAAGACAAAATTGAGATTTGGCTATACAGTAATTTGCATAGTCAAGACGCGAACCAGTTTTTTTAAATCTTTTAAAATATCTCGATTTAATGTTACGGAGATCAGAGAGCCTACGTGTGAACCAGACTGGCGCGCTGGAGACGGTAGACACATTCACATAAGGAACGCATTTATCAATTAGAGAATTAAGAGCAGAGTAGAAAAACTTCACTGCACGATCTATATCGCAGCACTCAAATAGAAATGACCAATCAAAAGAGAAAATAAGGCTATTAAGAAGATTGAAATTTGTTTTACGAAAACATCTACGACGAGAATTTGCGATGTTATTAAATGAATTAGTAACGGAATTTAAGAAATAGTAACTTCAATGGTAGGGTGATAGGGATCTTCAGGTTTCACTAGGGGCTGTGTTCGGGATACAGCACTAACAGTGGGATCAGAAACAAAAACAAGATCAAGGATTCTTTTGGAAGAGTTAAGGAAAGAATTCAACTGATATAGCGGACATTCAAGTAGGCTATCAAGAAAAACATATTGAGATGAAGGAATTAAGAAAGATAGATTATCATCAACAAGCCAAGAAATATTAGGCAAGTTGAAATCACCTAAAGCTATAAGGAAATCGCGATCTTTAAGACGATTAAAAATAGTTTGCAAAGCATCAGCATGATGCATATAGGTCGTTATATCAGAAGCTGGAGGAATATATGAACAAGAAATATATAAGCTAAAGTTGGAACATGTAATTTCGACGCAAATAAACTCAACACCTAAGGGCAGATCAATCGGCACAACAAAAAACAAATTAGGAAGGTGGACAGGCAGGACAGGGTGAACGGACGGGAGCGCTTATTGGGCGCAAACTCGTGTACAACTAGGCCCTCTGGCCAGAAATTAGTGTCTCATTGGGTACTGTAATTTTAAAAGAGGAGATTTCGAGGCCTAGAAAACTTAAACTTTTGAATTAAAACTTTAGCAGGGCATATATTACTAATGTAAGCTGCCACAGACGACTCAGAAGTATCAGGAGCAAGGCTAGAGATAAATAATTGTTTGCGATGAGGCACTACAGTTAGTGGAGTGCAAGTTTGGCAGTTGGGATCCGCAAGTGATTGAGAGCCAGCATGATCCTATGATTGATCAGAGTTCCCGTGAGGGATAGAATGAGGTACACCAGGGCTTGTAATGGGTACTTCAATCTGAAAAGAAGAGCATAAAGAGGGACAAGAAGATGGTGTAGGCGAAAGTAAAGTGGGAGACGATGTAATAGAGAGTGCTGACGACTGCTTGCGAGGCAACTCAAGGGTACATTTCTTGGGCAACTTCTCAGAAGGTGGAACAAACTTGAATTGCGACAATAAATGTACGCTAGAGTCACACTCGTTAGACAGCTGTTTGGCCAGTTTGTTTAAAGAAAGAAACTTTTAACGAATATCCCTATACATAAGGCTAAAATCAAGCTGCTGGCTGGCACAAGATGGGCAAGTCCAGACAATCCAGAAAATTTGTCGTAGTCGCGGCCATTGAGGCCAGCACATTTTAAGTGAATAAGATTATCGCAAAGCCAACAAGATATTGCTCTATACTGATCATCAAAACGATCAGAATGCTTGCAAGTAGGTAGACAACAAGCCATTATAAAGCAAAAAGAAACATAAGGAAAAAAAAAAAATAAATAAAATTATATATATAAAAGAATAAATAGAAAAATTTAAATACACAGCACAAAGATAATTATCGATAAGAAATCAATAATTACAAATAAAACCAGAGGGCCGGGGCTAACTTCGACCGCGTCAAAGTTTGTATACCCTTGCAACATTTTTGGTAACTCTTTCCTTACCTAAAGCCATCAAAGTGGAAAAACGTTTAAGCCAAAAAGGCTAATGTTTGCGAAAGAACGGCCTACAATCTTAGCATAGGAAATAACGAAGATATTGATCAAAGTCACTGTTTTCCACCGATCGTTCCTATGGGAGCTATATGATATAGTAACCCGATATTTATCAAATTCGGCACAGTCATTAACAGATACACTAAACTAACAAATATTTAATTTAAAAGCAATCGCGTTAAAAGTAACGAAGTTATTGAAGAATTTCACTGTTTACGACCGATCGTTCCTATGGGAGCTATATGATATAGTCAGCCGATCTTGATCAAATTTGGCACAATCGTTTATATGTATAATAAACTCACCAATATTGAATTTTACGACAATAGCTCAGAAAATAACGAAGTTATTGAGTGTATTCGTAGGGGGGTTGAATTTCCTAAGTAGGCAGCTAAATGAATTTTTTCCTTAAAATGTCTTCCTTCAAGAAATTGGGCACTGCAGCAATCTCACTTCAATGTTCTTTTTTATTCACTTGTAAGTTTGACACTAAAACTAGCTTAATTAAGAGCAGGGCACCAAGCCCCGCTTGGAGCGAAGTGTGGGGAGTTCTTTCGTGGGGAGAGCGATGGGCACCATCGGGAGAGCGGCGCGAGGTGAAAGCTTCCGCCTCCTTTAACCCTTGTGTTGCCCGGTTGGGCATAAACATGCTCCCCCCCTTGCAGGAGTGCAAGACCCAGGCAGTTTAATGGCACGCTCCGGACAGGGTCCAGCCAAAAACTGTGCGCATCGCAATCGGCCGCCCGCCAACCCCAGGTAGACTCCCTTCTAGCATGACCTCCGTGATCACATCCGCGCCCAGGACCAGAGACACTGACGACGGTCGGTAGAACGTCTCATCCGCCAGGACGATGCCCTCAAACTTTTTGGCGATCTGTGGGTCCACCGGAGCGCTTGGAGTGCGGCAGCACAAGCCATCGACCACCTTCAGGATCGCCTCCAATCGCCATCCTTCACTGATTGGGGACCGGATCACTGCTGCCACCGCTTTCTCTGCCCCTATATTGACGGCTGTCAACTTGAAGGCCGTGGCCAATGACGTCGCCATCGACGATACCGCAGAACAAGGGTCCACCAGGGCCTTCACGTCGAAGGTTTTTCCCTCCGTCTCAATGCGCACCATCGCCGTGGGCATCAGATGCGGATTGCGGTGCTGCAGCAGTGTGGTCAAGGTCAGTTTCGGATCGGAGGCTGGCGTTGGCGCGACCCTTCGTCTGGAGGACTCGGGGGTGACTCGGCGTACGACGGAGCTTGGAGTGCGTCGACGTGGCTGTTCATGGAAGTGAAGCAGCGTGTGGTGATCCTCCTCACAGATTCGGCACTTATCACCGCTTAAGCAGCTTCCTCCGGAATGTTGGTGGGCCAGGCAATTGGCGCAGTACTTATTCGCCAGCACTGCCCTCATCCTCTTCTCCACGTTCAGCCGCAGGAAGCGACGGCATCGCTTCAGAGGATGGATTCCGCGACAGACTCGGCAACGGAAGGACTCAGTTCCTCGCGAACATCTGCGCTCCTCTTTCGATGCCTGTACTGAACGCGGTCTCGGAGCCATGGAAACGGGATCTAGGTTGACGAATATCAGGAAGCTGCCGGGACAAATAATGAAGAAAGCGGATTAATGTAGGACGATAAAACACATATTACTACTGGCAGCTCGGCCCTTCTTCCTTGGGAGGAAGGACCAAGTGCTGGACGCTACTGTAGTTTTACGTAATGGGTTTGAATTCTTTCTTCTGGAGGAAGAAAGATCAACTTTGCGACGGGACGCTTCACAATACCGCGAGCGGTAAGCAGTTCGACGACGCGGACATTGCCGTCACTGCCAGGGTGTGTCTGGTGGATTCGCCCGAGACGCCATTCATTAAATGGAAGATTGTCGTCTTTGAGTACCACCAGATCGCCCACTTCAAGATTTTTAGAAGGGAATCGCCACTTATTGCGCTTATGTAGCTCCTTCAGATACTCGTCTTTCCATCGGGTGCAGAAATGCTGACTCACGGCCTTCAGACGCTGCCACCGGTTAATGATAGACGGTACCTGATCCTTGATTTCAGGTTCCGTCACGGATAGCAATGGACCGCCAACTAGGAAATGGCCTGGGGTCAAAGCTAAAGAGTCGGTGGGGTCTTCAGACATAGGAGAAATCGGCCGCGAGTTCAAACACGCCTCTACCTTAGCCAGCAGCGTAGAGAACTCTTCAAAAGTATACCTTTGGTTGGAAGTGGCCTTGTAGAACAGAGTTTTAAAACTCTTAACTCCAGCCTCCCACAACCCTCCCATGTGTGGTGCCCCGGGAGGGATGAAATGCCAGGACAGATTCTGATGGCTGTAGTGGGATAATATTTTCTGCTGGGTAGCATTTAGGAAATCTTTTTCAAGCACTCTGGATGCACCTACGAAGTTTTTCCCGTTGTCGGACTGCACTTGCTGGGGACACCCTCGCCTCGATACAAAGCGAGCGAATGCTGCCAGAAATGCTTCGGTACTCAAATCCGAAGTTGCCTCAAGGTGAATGGCTTTGGTGGAAAAGCAAACAAAGACACACACATATCCCTTTGATATGCGGCAAGCGCGGCCGGTGAAACTCTTGATGTCGAAAGGACCTGCAAAATCTATACCGGTGGTCGTGAAAGGACGTGCGAAAGTAGTTCGCTGGGCCGGAAGGGTGCCCATTAGCTGTGATTGCAGCCTTCTTTTATAAATCACACAGACTTTGCATGAATTGACCACCGATTTTACTAGATTCCGCAGTCTTGGAATCCAGTATCTCTGTCGGATGAGACGGACTACCAGTTGGCTGCCCCCATGGAGAGAGATCTGATGCGTGAAAAGCACCAACAGCCGGGACAACGGACTTACTACTGGCAACAGAATGGGGTTACGCTCATCGTAACTAAGGGCCGCTGCTTGTTGCACGCGCCCACATGCTCGGATCACACCTGATGCGTCAATGAAAGGATTCAAATTGAGAATGGTGCTAGACGTGGGCAGAGATTTCTTCTGCTGTAGACACCGATGTTCCGTCGGAAAGTAATCACGCTGAGTGACTCGGATCAACGCCTGGAGTACTTGATTGATCTCGCTAGAGGTCACCTCCCCGGAGTAATCGTTTGGCAGTTTACGACACCTTCTGCCGAAACGGATCACATATGCTATCACTCGTAAGGCACGTGCCAGATTGGAAAAACGAGATAATATCTCGTTGGCTGGCTTAGCGATCGCGACGTGGACCTTCACTACCCGCTTCTCCAAGGCAGTGTCTAGTGGGAGTGGTGTCGCTCGCTGCCAGGACTCTTGTGGTTCCCGTAGCCATGGTGGGCCGTGCCACCACAAATCCTTGTGTACCAATTCCTGCGCACTCAGGCCGCGGCTAGGGAGATCTGCTGGGTTGTCCTCTGAACGAACGTGATTCCATGGGGCGTCATTTGTTGCCGTCACAATCTTTGCTACCCGATTTGCGACAAACGTTGTCCATGTGCAGGGTGGCTTATTTAACCACGACAGTACGACGGTGGAATCTGACCAATAAAAAGCCTCCGCATTATCAACTGGAAGTTGCGGAAGAACTGCAGCTGCCAGTTCCGCTAAAAGTGTAGCTCCGCATAATTCAAGGCGGGGCAATGAAACCGTTTTAACCGGGGCGACTCTAGATTTCGCTGCAAGAAGGCAGCATGATATGCCTTGGTCATTGCTAACGCGCACGTAAATTGCGGCACCATAAGCCCGCTGTGACGCATCGCAAAAACAATGGAATTGGATGTCGGAATTTGGGTCATGAAGAACCCATCGTGGAATTCGGATCTGGTCAAGGAAGGAGTAGCTCTTTGTAAAATCCTGCCACCTGTGATGGAGTTCACTGGGCAATTGATCATCCCACCCTAGCTCTTGTAACCAGAGCTCTTGCATAAACACCTTGGCTTGAATCACAAAGGGAGCCAGCCAGCCAGCGGGATCGAATAGCTTGGCGATCTGCCCGAGGACTTCTCGCTTAGTATAAGCTGACTTGACATCTTGGGGTGAGATGACAAAATAAAACTCATCCGTAGTCGCTTTCCATCGGATTCCCAGTGTTTTCGCTGTGCTGGCCTCTTCGATGTCGAGGAAATCAGCATTCAGTAAATGACTCTTTGGAATACAACTGAGCACGCTCTTCACATTCGATGTCCACTTGCGCAAGGGAAAGCCAGCTGAACCAAGAGCGTCTTGAAGTTCATTGACCATTGCGATTGCCGTTGTTTCATTATGAGCCCCTGCCAGGACATCATCGACATACATATAGGACTTGATAATATCGCTAGCCAAAGGAAATTTGGATTGTACATCACTTGCGAGTTGCTGAAGTACTCGGATGGCTAAGAACGGAGCACAGTTAATGCCAAACGTGACGGTATTCAGCTCGTAATCACCAAGTTGCCCCTCTTTATTTCGGAACAGGATCCTCTGAAATGGCGTGTGGATTTGATCGACCATAATTTGGCGGTACATTTTTGTGATGTCGGCATTGAAAACTACTCGGAAAAAAACGCCACTTGAGAATCTGAGTAGTGAGATCGGACTGAAGTACCGGACCAGGGTAAAGTATGTCGTTGAGACTTACTCCGTTGGTGGACTTGCTAGAGGCGTTAAAAACTACCCGTACCTTTGTTGTGGTGCTGTCGGGCTTGAAAACCGCATGGTGTGGCAAATAAAAATTGTTATTAGTGCCGTCAAATGGAACCTGACGCATGTGGCCCAAGTCCAAATATTCTTGGATGACGGCGTCATACTCAGTTTTTGCCGGAATATTTTTAAGGAGTCGGCTTTCGTTTTTTAGGAACTGAGCCAATGCCCCTGGTCTGGAATGACCAAGGTTGATGTTGGTTGGATCTCGAAACGGAAGTGAGACCGTATATCTCCCCGCAACATCTCTTCTTGTGGTCTTCTGGAAATTGACCTCGCAAACAGAGTCAGAATCTTCTACCGGTTTGCCCGGTAGATCCTCCACCTCCCAAAACCTTGTGAGAAGAGTTTCAAGTCCCTCCTCTCTGCTAACTGCGACCCTCGTGGTGAACGCGGCACATGAACTGACGGGGACCCCTTGCAACGGGCCTGAAATGACCCAACCGAATCTCGTCTCTTGAGCCATTAAAGATCCGCACACTTCGGTCTGGATGCCGGAAAGAGTCACCGCTGGTATTACATCAATGCCAAGGAGTAGATCGATCTTTGCCTTTAATCTGAAGGAGGGTCGGCTAGAGGAATATTGGGCATTCCTTCCAGTGTGGCTTGGGCTATCGTACATGACGGCAAATCATCAGCAACTTGGGACAAGACAAACGCTTCTATCTCGATCTGGACTGGAGGTCCATGCGATGACCGAATGCTTATGTGACAGACCTTCAAGGTTCTATTGACCTTTCCGTTAATGCCTGTCACTTCGGCCCTGACAGTTTGGAATGGTAACTTCATGAGTCGGAACATTCTTTCGGATATGAAATTGGCTTCAGAAGCCGGGTCTAATAGCGCCCGTGAAGCATAAGTAGTGCCCTTGTGCCAAAAGTCCACGATCGCTGTACCTAGCAACTTATCTCGTGAGGACCTTGCCTCAGAGGTAAAGTAAGTCCGGACAATATTGTGCGAACTGGGCTGAGCTGGGACCGACGTTGGATTATTCTCCGGTCGGGCGTCCTTGTGCAAGAGCGTATTGTGACGCCCCTTGCACGTGAAGCAATTGTGCTGACTCGGACAATCTTTTACTTGATGTCCTCTTGCGAAACAGTTCAGACAAAGGGACTTTTTCTTTATGTATGCCACCCTCTCTGGCACCGTCATCTGAAGGAAGCGGGGACATCGACGCACCGGGTGATTCTCCTTCATACAGAGATCACAGGATTTTGGTTTGGTGGTCACCTTGGCTTCAAATGTATTAGCCTTTCGGGTGGCTGGAATCGGATTTCGTGGAGGTTTCGATGTGGGAACCGAAATAGCCATTGCAGTTGTATTTTCCACCGCTTCGAGCGTACGGAACCGCTCAGTGAGGAAATCGTCCATCATTTGCCACTCTGGAATGGCAGTCTTGTCTCCCAGAGATTGCTCCCATAATGAAAGGGTATTCTTTGGCAATTTGATGGAACAGAAAAATACGAACATGCCTCCCCAATGGTTACTGGCAGGCCACAGTGCTCAAAAGCGCGAATGGATGCCTGCAGAGCATTCTGATGATCCTGTAATGCTTTTCCGGACTCATGGAAATTTGAGGCAGGTCAAGAAGTGCTCGGAATTGGCTGTTCACGATAAGTCGCTTATTTTCGAAACGCTGTTTAAGTGCATTCCATGCCGTTTCAAAACCATCATTTGTAAGCGGGAATTTTGCTACAATGAGGTTGGCTTCACCCCTCGTTTTCGCTAGAGATGGTACAGCTTTTCAACAGGGGAAATTCGCGAATCGCTTATGTAGATGGCTGTAAACAAGTCACGGAACGTGGGCCATTTTAAATAATCTCCCGTAAAGACTTCTGTGTCAATGGGTGGCAATCGACAGCCTCGTTCTGCTGGTGCAGAGGTAGGCGCATGACGGTTCGGAGGAGTCGGAGCAGACCTTTCATGGATAAGCTCGTTTAATCGAGCCGTGCATCGCTCGTAAACTTGATAGCATTTGTCATATTTAGCTTGGATGGCTAAATCTTCAGAGTTATCGTCTTTACCATCTATGAGTGCCTCGCATTTCTCATATTCCTGCTCGACCTTCTCCCACAACGCTTGAACTCGATCACGACGGACTTGGAGCGTAAATACGCTGACCTCGGACAGTGACGTGACGTGGTTGTCGACTTCAAACTGACTTAGTTTATCGCAAATGGAACCAAACTTCTTCAAAGCCATGGTGGAAGCAGCTAAAACCCTTTTGGTCTCGGACCGAGTGACTCTTGGGCGGTTACCAAAATCTGTGGAAGTGGTACCAATGATTTGACCTCTTTTTGGCTTGCTCGTCGTGGCTCTGACGTGGCTTGCTGAAAGGTCGTGCTCGATGGTGCGGACTTGAGAGTTAGTGGACTAGAGAGGGTCTGAAATGCTCGGGAAGGAGGAGTAGTAGGGCTGGTACTCCTCTGGCGCTGACCTGGAGCAGCAATTGAGGATTTGCTCGGGGCTGCAGTGTTCTCAGCTGCTTTCTCGTCTTTTGACGGGCTCGTGCTCATAACCCCAGAGAGTGGCGGTTATAAAGTGGTGAGCTGGCTTGGCACGGCTTGAAAATTAGCCAAAAAGACGAACTGGAACGTTTGGGAAAAACTGGAACACTACCAAACCACTTGAAGAACGGCTTTGAAACGCCTTGAAATAGATTGAAAAAAAAACCAGAAAACGAGCTGGTACGTTTGGAATGACTTGGAACACTGCCAAAAAACCCTAGGAACGGCTTGGAACACCTTGGAATTCAAATATAACTACAAAGATGCGACTTGGAGCGGGTGGAAACACTTTGGAATTGAAATCGAACCAAAGATAAGACTTGAAACGCTTGGAAACACTTTGTAATTGGAATCTAACTCCAAAGATACGACTTGGAACGTGTGGGAATACTTTGGAATTGCAATATAACTCCAAAGATGCGACTTGGAACGTGTGGGAATACTTTGGAATTGCAATAGAACCAAAGATACGACTTGAAACGCTTGGAAACACTTTGGAATTGGAATCTAACTCCAAAGATACGACTTGGAACACGTGGGAATACTTTGGAATTGAAATATAACTCCAAAAAAATACGACTTGGAACACGTGGGAATATTTGGACTTGAAATGTAACTCCAAAAATACGACTTGGAATACGTGGGAATACTTGGAATTGAAATATAACTCCAAAAATACGACTTGGAACACGTGGGAATATTTGGACTTGAAATGTAACTCCAAAAATACGACTTGGAATACGTGGAATATTTTGGACTTGAAATGTAACTCCAAAAATACGACTTGGAGCACGTGGAATATTTTGGAATTGAAATATAACTCCAAAAAATACGACTTGGAACGCGTGGGAATAGAATAAACAAAAACGCGGAACACAAATTTTTACCAATTAAATATTATTCGATTTTTTCCTCAACGTGACCCTTCAACCTATATACCCCACAAAGTGCCTGCCAACCTAGGGTATACAGCACAGCTACTTTTGGTCGTTTGCTTTGTGCCGGTCTTTGGCACATGAGCTTGCAGCTGTGCTGGTATACTGCAGTTAAGCGGTACTTATGTATGCTCGTATGTATGTATGTATATAGGCTGCAAGGGATAGCGGGATTTGTTCGCGGTGGTGGAAAAATATATTTGTGTGCGAAAAAATTAGAAATTTTGTGGAATGTATGTATGTATGGATATGTATATGGGAATCAATATGTAAAATTTATGTATGGAAAAAATATGTATATGTATATGGATATGAATATATATATGTAAAATTTTATGTATGGAAAATATGTATATATATGTATGTGTATGGATATGTATATATATATGTAAAATTTATGTATGGAAAAATATGTATATATATGTATGTGTATGGATATGTAAAATGTTGGAGTATATATATATGTATTTAAAAATTTCTTTTCTCTTTTTTCTTTTTTTTTAAATATGAAAATATGGAATGGCGATATGCAGAGGTGTGAATGGATCGGATTTCTTTATATAAATTAATGTTTTTTTTTTTTTTTTTTTTTTAATATGATTTCTTTTGCTGTGTCTAACCGATATGCCCCCAACTTTATAGGGTGTCTGGTCACCAGAAATGTCTAAGTGTGGCTTTTATATGTGAGAGGGTGGTTCACTTTCGTTTTTTTTTTTAAAAATCTTTATTATTTGTATTGAAAATTTCTTCTCTTCGTTGAAAACCACCTTTCACTGCGCGCACACTTTTCCCAGGAGTGGACTGTATTTGCACAAAACCTTTATTTTTGGATTTAATGTAGCACTGGATATGTTTGTAATTTTGTCACATTCACACACTCTGCTTGCATATACATATATATCTTATATGTAGGAGATCACTTTTTTCGTAGGTTTGATTCACTGCATACATACATATGTGTTAATATTTTTTTGAAATTGCGAAAAATATATATTGGAAATAGGCAAATAAAATATGGCGCCTTATATACTTGGCCTATATATGCCAAAGTGCGAGGAAAAAACTTGAAGTGGGCGAACCAATATGGCGCCTTATGTACTGGACACATATATATGTATGAAAATTTGGGGACCAAAATTTTCTCTCCTTTGAGGAGGAAAAATTTGCGCGAAAGTAATTTTTACTTGGATTAGGAGAATCAATGGCAACAATTATATGTATGTGAGTATGGGTACGGATGCTGGAGGCATGTACATGTACTCATATACCTATAATTTGCAAAAAAATTACTTAGCTTGAAATATGGATGAAATTCCACCGATGCTAGTGGTTCGAGAGGATCTTAGTATCCGGCTCGAAGGACCAAATGTATTCGTAGGGGGGTTGAATTTCCTAAGTAGGCAGCTAAATGAATTTTTCCTTAAAATGTCTTCCTTCAAGAAATTGGGCACTGCAGCAATCTCACTTCAATGTTCTTTTTATTCACTTGTAAGTTTGACACTAAAACTAGCTTAATTAAGAGCAGGGCACCAAGCCCCGCTTGGAGCGAAGTGTGGGGAGTTCTTTCGTGGGGAGAGCGATGGGCACCATCGGGAGAGCGGCGCGAGGTGAAAGCTTCCGCCTCCTTTAACCCTTGTGTTGCCCGGTTGGGCGCGTTGGCTGGCTTAGCGATCGCGACGTGGACCTTCACTACCCGCTTCTCCAAGGCAGTGTCTAGTGGGAGTGGTGTCGCTCGCTGCCAGGACTCTTGTGGTTCCCGTAGCCATGGTGGGCCGTGCCACCACAAATCCTTGTGTACCAATTCCTGCGCACTCAGGCCGCGGCTAGGGAGATCTGCTGGGTTGTCCTCTGAACGAACGTGATTCCATGGGGCGTCATTTGTTGCCGTCACAATCTTTGCTACCCGATTTGCGACAAACGTTGTCCATGTGCAGGGTGGCTTATTAACCACGACAGTACGACGGTGGAATCTGACCAATAAAAAGCCTCCGCATTATCAACTGGAAGTTGCGGAAGAACTGCAGCTGCCAGTTCCGCTAAAAGTGTAGCTCCGCATAATTCAAGGCGGGGCAATGAAACCGTTTTAACCGGGGCGACTCTAGATTTCGCTGCAAGAAGGCAGCATGATATGCCTTGGTCATTGCTAACGCGCACGTAAATTGCGGCACCATAAGCCCGCTGTGACGCATCGCAAAAACAATGGAATTGGATGTCGGAATTTGGGTCATGAAGAACCCATCGTGGAATTCGGATCTGGTCAAGGAAGGAGTAGCTCTTTGTAAAATCCTGCCACCTGTGATGGAGTTCACTGGGCAATTGATCATCCCACCCTAGCTCTTGTAACCAGAGCTCTTGCATAAACACCTTGGCTTGAATCACAAAGGGAGCCAGCCAGCCAGCGGGATCGAATAGCTTGGCGATCTGCCCGAGGACTTCTCGCTTAGTATAAGCTGACTTGACATCTTGGGGTGAGATGACAAAATAAAACTCATCCGTAGTCGCTTTCCATCGGATTCCCAGTGTTTTCGCTGTGCTGGCCTCTTCGATGTCGAGGAAATCAGCATTCAGTAAATGACTCTTTGGAATACAACTGAGCACGCTCTTCACATTCGATGTCCACTTGCGCAAGGGAAAGCCAGCTGAACCAAGAGCGTCTTGAAGTTCATTGACCATTGCGATTGCCGTTGTTTCATTATGAGCCCCTGCCAGGACATCATCGACATACATATAGGACTTGATAATATCGCTAGCCAAAGGAAATTTGGATTGTACATCACTTGCGAGTTGCTGAAGTACTCGGATGGCTAAGAACGGAGCACAGTTAATGCCAAACGTGACGGTATTCAGCTCGTAATCACCAAGTTGCCCCTCTTTATTTCGGAACAGGATCCTCTGAAATGGCGTGTGGATTTGATCGACCATAATTTGGCGGTACATTTTTGTGATGTCGGCATTGAAAACTACTCGGAAAAAACGCCACTTGAGAATCTGAGTAGTGAGATCGGACTGAAGTACCGGACCAGGGTAAAGTATGTCGTTGAGACTTACTCCGTTGGTGGACTTGCTAGAGGCGTTAAAAACTACCCGTACCTTTGTTGTGGTGCTGTCGGGCTTGAAAACCGCATGGTGTGGCAAATAAAAATTGTTATTAGTGCCGTCAAATGGAACCTGACGCATGTGGCCCAAGTCCAAATATTCTTGGATGACGGCGTCATACTCAGTTTTGCCGGAATATTTTTAAGGAGTCGGCTTTCGTTTTTAGGAACTGAGCCAATGCCCCTGGTCTGGAATGACCAAGGTTGATGTTGGTTGGATCTCGAAACGGAAGTGAGACCGTATATCTCCCCGCAACATCTCTTCTTGTGGTCTTCTGGAAATTGACCTCGCAAACAGAGTCAGAATCTTCTACCGGTTTGCCCGGTAGATCCTCCACCTCCCAAAACCTTGTGAGAAGAGTTTCAAGTCCCTCCTCTCTGCTAACTGCGACCCTCGTGGTGAACGCGGCACATGAACTGACGGGGACCCCTTGCAACGGGCCTGAAATGACCCAACCGAATCTCGTCTCTTGAGCCATTAAAGATCCGCACACTTCGGTCTGGATGCCGGAAAGAGTCACCGCTGGTATTACATCAATGCCAAGGAGTAGATCGATCTTTGCCTTTAATCTGAAGGAGGGGTCGGCTAGAGGAATATTGGGCATTCCTTCCAGTGTGGCTTGGGCTATCGTACATGACGGCAAATCATCAGCAACTTGGGACAAGACAAACGCTTCTATCTCGATCTGGACTGGAGGTCCATGCGATGACCGAATGCTTATGTGACAGACCTTCAAGGTTCTATTGACCTTTCCGTTAATGCCTGTCACTTCGGCCCTGACAGTTTGGAATGGTAACTTCATGAGTCGGAACATTCTTTCGGATATGAAATTGGCTTCAGAAGCCGGGTCTAATAGCGCCCGTGAAGCATAAGTAGTGCCCTTGTGCCAAAAGTCCACGATCGCTGTACCTAGCAACTTATCTCGTGAGGACCTTGCCTCAGAGGTAAAGTAAGTCCGGACAATATTGTGCGAACTGGCTGAGCTGGACCGACGTTGGATTATTCTCCGGTCGGGCGTCCTTGTGCAAGAGCGTATTGTGACGCCCCTTGCACGTGAAGCAATTGTGCTGACTCGGACAATCTTTTACTTGATGTCCTCTTGCGAAACAGTTCAGACAAAGGGACTTTTTCTTTATGTATGCCACCCTCTCTGGCACCGTCATCTGAAGGAAGCGGGACATCGACGCACCGGGTGATTCTCCTTCATACAGAGATCACAGGATTTTGGTTTGGTGGTCACCTTGGCTTCAAATGTATTAGCCTTTCGGGTGGCTGGAATCGGATTTCGTGGAGGTTTCGATGTGGGAACCGAAATAGCCATTGCAGTTGTATTTTCCACCGCTTCGAGCGTACGGAACCGCTCAGTGAGGAAATCGTCCATCATTTGCCACTCTGGAATGGCAGTCTTGTCTCCCAGAGATTGCTCCCATAATGAAAGGGTATTCTTTGGCAATTTGATGGAACAGAAAAATACGAACATGCCTCCCCAAGTGGTTACTGGCAGGCCACAGTGCTCAAAAGCGCGAATGGATGCCTGCAGAGCATTCTGATGATCCTGTAATGCTTTTCCGGACTCATGGGAAATTTGAGGCAGGTCAAGAAGTGCTCGGAATTGGCTGTTCACGATAAGTCGCTTATTTTCGAAACGCTGTTTAAGTGCATTCCATGCCGTTTCAAAACCATCATTTGTAAGCGGGAATTTTGCTACAATGAGGTTGGCTTCACCCCTCGTTTTCGCTAGGAGATGGTACAGCTTTTCAACAGGGGAAATTCGCGAATCGCTTATGTAGATGGCTGTAAACAAGTCACGGAACGTGGGCCATTTTAAATAATCTCCCGTAAAGACTTCTGTGTCAATGGGTGGCAATCGACAGCCTCGTTCTGCTGGTGCAGAGGTAGGCGCATGACGGTTCGGAGGAGTCGGAGCAGACCTTTCATGGATAAGCTCGTTTAATCGAGCCGTGCATCGCTCGTAAACTTGATAGCATTTGTCATATTTAGCTTGGATGGCTAAATCTTCAGAGTTATCGTCTTTACCATCTATGAGTGCCTCGCATTTCTCATATTCCTGCTCGACCTTCTCCCACAACGCTTGAACTCGATCACGACGGACTTGGAGCGTAAATACGCTGACCTCGGACAGTGACGTGACGTGGTTGTCGACTTCAAACTGACTTAGTTTATCGCAAATGGAACCAAACTTCTTCAAAGCCATGGTGGAAGCAGCTAAAACCCTTTTGGTCTCGGACCGAGTGACTCTTGGGGCGGTTACCAAAATCTGTGGAAGTGGTACCAATGATTTGACCTCTTTTGGCTTGCTCGTCGTGGCTCTGACGTGGCTTGCTGAAAGGTCGTGCTCGATGGTGCGGACTTGAGAGTTAGTGGACTAGAGAGGGTCTGAAATGCTCGGGAAGGAGGAGTAGTAGGCTGGTACTCCTCTGGCGCTGACCTGGAGCAGCAATTGAGGATTTGCTCGGGGCTGCAGTGTTCTCAGCTGCTTTCTCGTCTTTTGACGGGCTCGTGCTCATAACCCCAGAGAGTGGCGGTTATAAAGTGGTGAGCTGGCTTGGCACGGCTTGAAAATTAGCCAAAAAGACGAACTGGAACGTTTGGGAAAAACTGGAACACTACCAAACCACTTGAAGAACGGCTTTGAAACGCCTTGAAATAGATTGAAAAAAAAACCAGAAAACGAGCTGGTACGTTTGGAATGACTTGGAACACTGCCAAAAAACCCTAGGAACGGCTTGGAACACCTTGGAATTCAAATATAACTACAAAGATGCGACTTGGAGCGGGTGGAAACACTTTGGAATTGAAATCGAACCAAAGATAAGACTTGAAACGCTTGGAAACACTTTGTAATTGGAATCTAACTCCAAAGATACGACTTGGAACGTGTGGGAATACTTTGGAATTGCAATATAACTCCAAAGATGCGACTTGGAACGTGTGGGAATACTTTGGAATTGCAATAGAACCAAAGATACGACTTGAAACGCTTGGAAACACTTTGGAATTGGAATCTAACTCCAAAGATACGACTTGGAACACGTGGGAATACTTTGGAATTGAAATATAACTCCAAAAAAATACGACTTGGAACACGTGGGAATATTTTGGACTTGAAATGTAACTCCAAAAATACGACTTGGAATACGTGGGAATACTTTGGAATTGAAATATAACTCCAAAAATACGACTTGGAACACGTGGAATATTTGGACTTGAAATGTAACTCCAAAAATACACTTGGAATACGTGGGAATATTTGGATTGAATGTAACTCCAAAAATACGACTTGGAGCACGTGGAATATTTTGGAATTGAAATATAACTCCAAAAAATACGACTTGGAACGCGTGGGAATAGAATAAACAAAAACGCGGAACACAAATTTTTACCAATTAAATATTATTCGATTTTTTCCTCAACGTGACCCTTCAACCTATATACCCCACAAAGTGCCTGCCAACCTAGGGTATACAGCACAGCTACTTTGGTCGTTTGCTTTGTGCCGGTCTTTGGCACATGAGCTTGCAGCTGTGCTGGTATACTGCAGTTAAGCGGTACTTATGTATGCTCGTATGTATGTATGTATATAGGCTGCAAGGGATAGCGGGATTTGTTCGCGGTGGTGGAAAAATATATTTGTGTGCGAAAAAATTAGAAATTTTGTGGAATGTATGTATGTATGGATATGTATATGGAATCAATATGTAAAATTTTATGTATGGAAAAAATATGTATATGTATATGGATATGAATATATATGTAAAATTTATGTATGGAAAATATGTATATATATGTATGTGTATGGATATGTATATATATATGTAAAATTTTATGTATGGAAAAATATGTATATATATGTATGTGTATGGATATGTAAAATGTTGGAGTATATATATATGTATTAAAAATTTCTTTTTCTCTTTTTCTTTTTTTTTAAATATGAAAATATGGAATGGCGATATGCAGAGGTGTGAATGGATCGGATTTCTTTATATAAATTAATGTTTTTTTTTTTTTTTTTTTTTTAATATGATTTCTTTTGCTGTGTCTAACCGATATGCCCCCAACTTTATAGGGTGTCTGGTCACCAGAAATGTCTAAGTGTGGCTTTTATATGTGAGAGGGTGGTTCACTTTCGTTTTTTTTTTTAAAAATCTTATTATTTGTATTGAAAATTTCTTCTCTCGTTGAAAACCACCTTTCACTGCGCGCACACTTTTCC
>NW_025814682.1:0-74166 GCF_018902025.1 Drosophila willistoni | reverse complement strand
GCGGTGCATTCGTTAAGTGCTATTAAAAAAAAAAACAATATTTTTTTCTTTTGTGTTGTGTAAGGGATTATATGTACATGGATTATGTACATATGCGCGTACATCAACAGATGACGATGTATGTATGTACGTAGATACGCGCGTGCGGAAATTAGTTTGGCATTAAAAATAATTATTCCAACACATAAGAAAACGCGTGAACACTTTGATTATTATTTTTTTCCTATTTTTTATAACACTTTAATTTTCTTTTTGTTTTTTAAAACTTTTACGCGGACTTGACAAACAGCTGTGGAAATACATGTACATGTGAATGCATATGTAAAAAAAAGTGGATTTGGACAAGTGCGAGGAAAAACATAAATAAAAATGGATAATCGTGGAATGTAAAACGAGAGCGTTGGACAAACACGCTAAGGATTAGGAACTACCATGTAACCTTGGAAACAGGTCAGTATGTACATACAATATGTAAAAGTGTGTAGGTCGCTATGGAGAAGCGGGAAAACCTCACACTTTTATTAGTATGTAGGGGCAAATGAAATGAATAATAAAATTTTGGTACTTATCAGAATTCCGCCGATGCAAGCTGGAGAGCGGAAGGATATCCGGCTCGAAGGACCAATGTTTGTGGAGGGCGGAAGGACCCGACTAACCTGAAAATGGTTGGCGGGTGCCAATATCTTCAGGGGCTCGTACGTGAGTAGAGTGATTAAAACGCGCGAAAAACTCGTTTTAATTAATGATGATTTATTGAATTCACTAGGTATACCGACACACACACGAAATGGTTCGGTTTAAAACAGATTGACAATTCGAGAAAAATATACAGGAGATGAACGGGTGTTCGGGTGAAAATCTCGATTCGTAATAAATGGCGATGCCCATTGGAAAAAACCAAGTCACCCCTCCTGGTGTGACCGTAGATGCCGAGGATCAAAAAAACCCTCCTCACTCCTCACTGCTCACTGCTCTTCGCCGCTCACTGCTGTTCCCCGTGGCGTGAAAATCCTGTCGTTTTCAGATCATGCTGCTGTGATAGAATTCTCGCTTCATTATCTGTGTGTAGTGACCGGATTTTCTCTAAAATATTTAACTTTCTAAAGGAAGAAATTTTTTTTTTTAAATCAACCGCGCTTTCATAAAGAGCAAATAACAGAACGGTTACACTGATACGATCAAGGTCAACTTAATTGCAGGGTTGAGTTTTAGCTTTGTGTACAGTTAACTGATGCAGGCTCATCGCCAATGAAAAGACGCCACGTCGCAACATTGAGAAAAACCCGTTAGAAGCTCTGTTCGCAAATTCTTTTGCATAAGACGCGTGCTTATTCTATTCTGTTCTGCCGAAGCGATAAGTTGCATAAATTATATAGTGATTTTTACTTAAAGAAATTTAAAGTCGTAATACCATGTGGTGGTAAACAAATAAAAAATCAATTACCAGGCTATCTAGCCCAATATCGGTGCAAAGTTGAAGACCAGTGCAGTGTCAAACCTAACCGTTCGGTTAGTTTATTAAAAGTGAAAGAGTTAAAAGGTGATATTTTTTTATATTTAAGTGATGTTATGATTGCCTGACCGGGTAAACTAAATTCATGTTTTCACAGTCCCAGACGTAACAAGTACCGAATATCCGTACTAGCGCTAAGAGAAAGCCTAGGCCTCGGAATTTGTGGCTGAAGTTTTCAAATTTGAGGCGACGAACGCCCAATGGTTCACATACAGTGACGTAAGGCGCTGAAGAAGCCATGAATTAGGCCAAAACCTAAAATCCACATACACCGTCTTGAGAGGGAGCTGCCTAGACTGCTGAAATTAGTCGTTGTCATATGGTCACGTAAATACAATACCTCGCACATGTCGCTCGTAGGCCAAACAAAAATATGAAAATCGCCTAAATAAATAAACCCAATGTATTTAAAGAGAGTGTTAAATTGAGTCCGTATCTCTCCTAATCTGTAAAGATTCACACTTTGTCATTCGATTGGAATCAATCATAACCTAACGTTCCTGAAGCAACGGACTTAAACCGAACAATTTAAATTTAGTTCATTTTCGCCCATTACGAGCTTTAAACTTTTTTTATAGTATTTAAGTAATTTTCTAGTTAAGAATCCTACTTTAATTGTTTGTTCTAATGAAGCGATATGCGTAAGTAACCTATGGAGTATATTTCTTTGTCAGTTATATAATTAATCTAAAACTTATTTAAAAACCACACCACAGCAAATTCAACGTCATCTTGGCCCAAACGATTACAACGAAAAACTGTGAAGTAAGCCAAAGTCGTGAGTAAAGTGTTAATCCTTTAAAATTTTTAATACATATATATATATTACATTTTAAATATCCCCATATGGTTTGATCTAGCACAACCGTTTCCTTCTTTTATATATTTAAGATATTAGTAATTTAAGTAAGTTTTTTGGATTTTAAAGTAATGAAGTTAAGTAAGGCAATTAAAACCTTGGGGGTTGCAGTGGGAACCAATTAAAGACGAATTTAAGTTTAAGGTACACTGTGACGAGAACAGAAAGGTGAATAAAAGGTGTGCTATCCACACTAGCCAAGATTTATGATCCACTAGGTTGGCTAGCACCTGTAACGGTAATAGGCAAATTCTTATGCAGAAGTTGTGGCTAGCAGAGCAAAATTGGGATCAAGAGTTGTCCGATAACGAAACAACAGAATGGAAATCCTTCAGGGATAATTTGGTCTATCTGGAAGAAATCAGACTACCCCGATGGATCAAGACACAGCCTAATATGTTGTTACAGATTCATGGTTTGCTGACGCTTCAGAAAAGGCATATGCTGCGGTGGTATATGCTAAAATAGGTGAGGCAGTCACCTTAATAGCCAGCAAGAACAAAGTTAATCCAATCAAAAATAGGAAGACTATTCCTAAATTGGAATTATGTGCAGCACACTTGCTGTCGCAATTGCTACAAAGAGTCCAGCAATCTATGCTGCTCCATCTGAAATATATGCTTGGAGTGATCGACTATTACACTGTGCTGGATAAAGAACGGTGCTAGTAAAGAAAAATTCGTAAGGCGTCGCATAGGGGATATCCTAAAAATCAAAGAAATAACATATCCATGTAAAATCTGAAAAACCTGAGACGTAGCCAAGGGGTATTTATCCAAATAAGCTAAAGGATTGTGAATTGTGGTGGAATGGGCCAAGTGGCTCGGTGAGGCAAAAAACAAATGGCCTAAACAAAATCAGATGATGACAAGGTTATGGTAAATTCCGTACTATTAAATACAGAGAGTAAGTATTATGCAGGAGCTAATGAAAAGTATTCCTGTATGACTAAGCTGGCCAGAATTACGGCATATGTATTAAGATTTATTAGCATTAAAAAAGAGATAAGGTGTACCCATCATATCTAACCGTCAATGAGCTTAAGAATGCTAACAATTTTATAATTAAACACCAACAAGCATATCAATTTAGCAGAGAGATATCATGTCTTATGCAGAACAAGCAAATTTGACATGAATAGCAAAATGTTGTGTTTAAATCCATTTTTGGATAACGATGGGAATATTGCGGCCGTGCGGGGGAAGATTACATCAAAACCGGGACAAAAAACATCAAGGGACATAGCAGTATTTGTGTGCTTGTCAACTAAGGCAATTCATTTAGAAGTGTTAGTGACTTGACACTGATGCCAAGACGCAAGTAAGACGGGGTAAGTGCGCTAACATATACTCCGATAATGGGACGAATTTTGTGGGAGCAGCTAGGAGACTCGATGAAGAGTTCAAAAAATCAGTTCAAGATAATGTTCAAATTGCTCCTATTCTAGAACGAGAACAGATAAGCTGGCATTTTAGCCCCCCGGCAGGACTCACTTCGGAGGTATTTGGGAAGCTGGAGTAAAATCAGTCAAGTATCATTTAAAAAGAGTAATAGGAGATAGTAACCTCACATATGAGGAACTGGCAACTTTATTGTGCCAGATAGAAGCCGTACTAAACTCAAGGCCGTTGTATACGACGGGTGAAGATATGGACAATAATGAGGTGTTAATCCTGGTCATTTCTTGATTGGAAGACCAACATTAGAAGCAGCTGAGTCCATATCAGAAGAAAAAATTGGAAATTTAGACAGATGGAAATTAATTCAGAAAATGAAAAAGGATTTCTGGTTGAAATGGAAAGACGAATATCTATATACTCTCCAGCAAAGGAATAAGTGGCGACGAACCACAGAAAATTTAGAGAATGGACAGGTCGTACTGATTAAAGATGAGAATTGTAAGAGTGGTAAAAGTCAAATTGCAGGAAGGGTCAATTACAAGCCTATTAGTAAAATCTGTCCACTTGTTGGGGTAAAATCATCCGAAGACGTTGAGGAGAAGCGATATCGGAAAAGTACCAGATTCTGTAATCTGTCCAAAGTAGGAACCGTAATGATGTTAGCAATGTTGGTGCTGCTTTGTCAACTTTCGAATGCAGCAAGCATTAAAGATAATCGAACAAAAATTACGGTAAAAGAACTAAACGCAACAGCCGCATTATATTTAGATCCAATGGGTGAAGTGGAAGTAGTAGCGTCCTCATGGGATCTGGTTATATACTATGACATGTCGGCCTATTTTGAAAATGCTCAGTCAAGGTGACAGAATGATTCCCAAATTGAGGGATTTATGTCAAAAATTGTATAATTTCGAAGACCAGTGCCATTTTGTATTAAACAGCACGGTAAAACAATTACGGAAATCGAACAAAATAATAGATTGTTCATGAAACAAAATAAGCCAAGAAGCAAACGAGCACCATTTGAATTCATGGGTTCACTGTACCATATATTATTTGGCATCATGGATGCGGATGACAGGGTGCAGATGGAAGAAAACATGAGAAGTTTACTGACAAATCAGCAAAACTTGAAACATCTAGAAGAAAAGCAGACATCGATAGTAGACTCCACGGCAAACATTCTTAAGACAACTATAGATGAAATAAATGATAATTTTCATAACATAACAACCGAATCGAAAATATGAAGAATTACTGAAAGAAAGCTATTACGTATATAGAGAATCCATCCAGTTCTCATGATTGTAAGGCAATTAAGTTCCGTGTTGATGAATGAAAAAATTCAGACAGGAATTATAATCTTTTAATAGACATTAACCATGGTAGGTTGAACCCTAATATTTTAAAACAAGCCAAATGAAATTGGAAATAACAAAAATAAAGGACAAGTTGTCCGAAGCATTAGTACTACCAGGTAAAAGGACAGGTACTGAGTTAAAAGATATATATACTCTGTTGACGGCCAAGGGTATTTTCATAGATAGAAAAATAATTATAAATGCAAAAATACCACTGTTTGGTAGCATCCGTCTTTTCTTTATAAAGTTATTCCAGTGCCTGTACGATTGAATAATAATCAAATGGTAATGGTTCATATAGATAGTCAGTACTTAATATATAATTTTGAAATAGACGCGTATCATTTAATGTCTGAATCAGCTATGCAAAAATGTCGGAACTGGCAGTCGAACAGGAGAACGTGTGAAGGAAGTTGGCCATGGAGTGGTGCCAATGATAATGCTTGTGAGCTGACACCTTTTAAACAGAATACAAAATCTAACTGCTTATACACAACGATTATTGAGACAAGATCTTACTGGGTAGAATTAGATAGCAGCAGTAGTTGGTTATTCAAGGTACCACTAAAACTAAGGCCAGAGTCCAATGCGGTAACGAACAGCAGGAGGTGCTAGACATACCAGAACAAGGAATTTTGAGTCTCAGATCAGGCTGCACAGCTAGGGCAGAAGATAAAATTCTGGTAGCTCATCATAGCGTTCAGTCAGAGTCGTTAAAACTTCGCACGTAGGCGATATTAGTAACATAGCAAATATAGCATGGAATCCAGTAGAAGCAAACATAGTAAATCATTCAGCAGAATTAGAAAAATAGGAAGTCAATTAAAATCGTTAAAGGAACATCATATTGAATTACTAGGCTTAAATTTCCATCATGTAACTGGTCATGCTTCCTAATGTTAGTCATCTTACTAATGATAATATTAATAATAGTTTGTTTAAGACAACTTAATAAAAATAAACGAATCCCAATCGCCCCATTTGGCGGCCCTCGCAGAATGTTTAAGATTAAACAACGGTTTCATTTGAAATGGCTTCACCAAATCAGATGCAACAAGAAATATACAAAACGAAAACAAAAATATAACACAAAAATAAGTCATAAAGATTCATAACAATTATTGCTTAAAAACCAAACTGAACATGCATCCACACTCTGTGGAAAACACTTAAGATTACAACAGCGGCGCGTTATCAAGTGGCCAACGCTGAGCATGAAATATAAACAATTTTCAACCCCCGAAAAACATGGGTCATTAGAATAAGTATTTTTAAGAACAATTGTCGCCTCCTAGTGTTTAAGAGTTCATGTACACACAACACTTTAGTAAATAAAATCAGTTCATATTTTGAATTCAACGAATGAAGATTGGGTTATTTTCCTTCTCTCCGGGATCCTATCAGCATGCATCATAATGGAAAGAATATCCAAATTCTTTGTGAAGTGAATCCATTTACAATAAATGATTTTATATATTCACACATTAATAACTTTCCAAACAGAATAAATGTATAAAGAGAGTATTACCTCTCAAGTCAAGTAACTTGTACCTTGTGTAATTAGTTAAACTTCCAAATCATAGAAACATTTCATAAATTGCAGACTAATGTGGCCGACATGGCCAAGTTTCAAGGATAGTTGCAGGTTGCGCATTAATTAGTGAAGTGAAAGTGCTTTATAATGTGGTCAATGCCTCGCACAGCAGAGATTTTGGTTTAAATGAAGGATGCCAAACATTTAGTAGAGATTCATAAGTGTTCTAAGTTCTTCTACACTTATTAATTTCTAAGAATCAATATCACTTTGGTATGTATATAAATGGCACTTAATACTAGTGGTTGCTGTTGCTAATTATTTTTTTATTCGACTTCATTAGTTTGCAGAAACTAAGTTAGTTGTGGTTAAAACAATGTTGACTACTTAATCTGTAATTCAGATAACTGAATATTTAAGCTCCAGCACAGAAAAAGAAACGACTCTGAATTCTAATCGTTTAATGAATTTATTTACTTGCCTTTACTTTTCTCCCTCACCTTTTTCGCATTGAAGTTAACTGCAGTCAGTGGCCCTGTGGCCAACCACTTGAATCTGTCCCACACAAACCGCTGGCAGCAAGAACCTTTCTTATAACCCAAACTCCCCCTTTTCGCTTCTTGGTAAACTTGCTCAGTTTGTTGTGTGATTTAATCAAAGTTTGCAGTTGGAGCCAAATCTTGCCCTAGCTAGCGAGTTCTGCATTTGCCTGGCACACCCGCACCCGGACTTGCAGTTGTGGCTGAAAAGGGAAAAGGGACAGGGAATGAGAGTTTGTAGCTGTTGTGAATTTACTTTGCACTTTCTTCCACACGGCCGAAGTTGGCAGCTGCTGCTGGATGGACTTGGTCTTGAAAGTCGGCTCTTGTTCTCGCCTGCAGGATATTTGCGTAGCTGTACCTGCAGTTAGCCGCAGCCCTCCTGTCCGCATCTCAGCTTTTGTGTGTGTGTGTGTGTGTGGTGTGCAACAGTGTCACACTTCAATGCCTTCAACCCACCACTCCCTTCATCGGTGCCATCTGCTGGGGATGCCGCTTTAAGTGCCAGCACGAGCTAAAATGCAATAAAAACCATTAGCCAGAACGACTGCGCTCCATGACCGCGTCCAGGACAACAATCCAGGTAGAAAGGGAGGCACAGGCACCGGCAAGACAACAAAAAGCAGCAACAACTTAACTGAATTGAATGAAAAAGTTTTAAACTTCGGGTGCCATAAACTCTGAATGCGGTTCAGTTCAATATCTTCCTGTCCAACAATGAGAACAAACCAAAGCGGGGGGAGACGGGAATGCGATGCATTCATGGGTGTAGCAAAGGAACTGGGGTCTGAAGACTTGGACTAAATAACTTGTTTTCTGATACCAAAGTTGAGGTATATTTTAATGGAACCTTTTAGAAATTCCGTTTTGTTGATTATTTTTACAAATTTAGAGGCTAAAATTAATATATCTATCGTTATTTTTTCATTAACAAGTGCCATAACAATTATTGAACTAATTCTCTTTTTAATCTTCTTTAGCTATTACTGAAGGTCCATTGGTTAGCTGTCCTAGCACTCCTAGCAGTGTTACTCCTAGAAGGCCTGTAGGTCGTAAAAACCATTCAGAATATCAAGTCTCAGAGATGGAACTTGAGTTCAAATCAAATATGTATTTGACCCCAGAAAAGTTGTAACGATCCTTTTTCGTCCTTCAGGATAATTTCAATCTTTAGGGCGAGGTTCGGCACAACAAATTTTAATTTGTGCCCCAGGGAAATCACGACACAATAATTTATGTATATATAAATGTACGTTGGAGTTTATTTCTATATTTTGGGTTTCTTTTGGTTAAATGTTTATATAAATCATATAACTGCTTCAGACTTTTGGTTAAATGTTTAGATACGATTTTACACTGATTCGGGTTGATGCTTGTATTGACTGTGTACTTGTTGTAACTGTATTTAGATTTTGTTGTTGTTTAAAGAGTCTAAAAGGTTACTCGTAAGGCCTTATAACTCGATGTCTTGCTCGTACTTGTAGATTGCTAGGCGCCAAATATTCTTAAGGTTACTCGTAAGGCCAAAAGATATTTGTTGCTTCGCTTGCTGATCAGGACTCGATGACTTGATTGCTTGATCTCGACTCGACGACTTGATAAATGCCTGACTTGCTGCTCCAGAATCACTTGGTGTGATACCGCTATACAGCCGGTGATTTTCCATCGGCCCATCGCTTTCATCCACGCTGTTGCTATGCGTGGTGAAAGTCCCGTACAAGTCCTTTGCGCAGCCGCATCCACTTTCTGGCTGCTGCGCGCCCATTAAATTCCTGTCCTTGTTCCTCCGCTCTGCCCAAATAGCGCCTCTGTTGCTATGCGGGCTTCCATCCTTTTCTGGTTTAGTTCTCTGCTCTGGTCGCATGTCCTCTCTCGTTGCTAGGCGACGCTGTTTTCTCCCATGTCCTTCTCCTTGTGGGCTTGTTCTCTCGAATTTGTTTGCATGGTTGCTCTTCTATATAGCCGTTTACTTTATGTGAGCAACATATTGATTTTTGTTTATTTGGCCGTTTACTTTATGTGAGCATCATATTGATTTTTGTTAATTTGGATTTAGTTAATTTACTTCGATATTAACTCAAATCATTTGTCTACGTCATCCATACGTTATTCGCCTCGTAGACAGGGCTTCCCCAATACCCCATTCCCCCTTTCTTCGGCTTGCACATACCCCCCTTTGCCCATCGAACTTTATCGACGATATTGGCTTTGCTTGATATGCACACCTTTGTACGACACAAAAAAATTAATTTACCTACATGAAAAAAAATATTGCCATTATTATATTTGACCCTATAGGGTAAAAAGTATATTATAATATAAGCGAACATGCATAATGTATATAAATGTAAGACATACATGTATGCACATATATGTAAATTATTTATTTCCACTTTTCCTCTGACGGCAGTTGTGACGTCACCAGTGTAGCGGCGGGTAGATTGTATATCAAAATGATTATGGTGGAGGACTTGACTTCGTCCTCTTGCTGAACGGTTGGCCTTGTGGCTCAACGGTGTATTAATAGCAAATAGTTAACGGCAGTGGCCGGAGTAATGTTAATGATTAATATCTTTATTAGTCATCGTCTGACAGAAACTGATTATAAGAATGGAATGAAATAAAGGCTAAAGCTAAGTACATAAAACAGGAAATACGAATCTACACAAAATACATAAGAAGTACATAGAAAATCATGCGACGGGCTTGTGGTCAGCAAAGCCGACTCAGCATATTCCCAACAAGAACTCAACGCTTGCGACACAACTAAAACGGCTGGCCGTTGCTTCGGCCAATGCTATTTTGATTACGTTGCATTTGTATCGCGCGGGTTGCTCGAAATCATTGCGAGGGCCGTTCGTTGACTTGGCTGTTAACTAGTCCCCCTTAAGTTTGTTGCCGTCCTCGGTGACACTTAGTTCATTTACCACAGCCTGCAGCTTGAGGGAGTATCTTCTCCGGTACCAGTACTGGTAGATTATGCCAATGCAGCCAATGGTGAGGCTGAGGGTTATACCGACTATGAACCAAACTCGCGAGACCCCTCCGGAATCCACGTCGTCTCTTAGTTGTCGAATTACGTGCAAATTATGTTCATTCATTCTTTGTAGCAATGGTAGGCTAAGAACTTGGTCGTGTCCTGTAATATTCAGCAATTGTGATGCTGCGATGCCTGGACTTTTCTTCACAACACCGTTGTAGTTAATGTATGTGGTATCGTTTATGGTGCGTGTACCTCTGACTGTCATCAGTGGGCCGTCATCTATTCTTATTCCTGCTGGTATCTCATTGACGATGATTATCCCTTCGTCGACTACGGTAACTGGTTCCAGGTGGCTTGGCTGTGTGTGGCATGCTGCTAAACCTCCAGAGTGTAATCTGCTGGCGCAAGTGTCATTAGCCGACTTCTTGCAGAACGTCGCATAGTTGGTTGTAGCGCACTCTGTTACTGCTAGAACTCCATCGTTGCATTCAGCTACTACGTTATCATGTACTTGCAGAACAGTGTTATTGTGGGCAACAGGGAATATCATAACCTTCTTAAAATAGTCTTAACATTAGGGTAATTAATTATTATGTGGATTACGCTATCTGATTGAAATATTTTTAATTTTGATACTGCCATTAAACTAACTATTGGGACTTCTGTGAGCTGTTTGGTAAAAATGGATTTCAAATCTTCGTGGTCGAGAATTGCTGGGTTTATGATGTTAGATTTGGCAAGCGTTATAGTGAGCATAAGGTTTTGGATTTCGGTGGATAACATTCTATTGCGCGCAAGTAAGGTTTCATACAAATGAGGGGAGTCTACAAACTCGCCTTTCTTTCTTTAATTATTTTATTTACTGTATCAGTTAATAGGTTGATTTGTTTTTGCGCTTCAGTGATTACTATTACTTGTCTGTTGTTTGATTCTAGGAGATCGGCTTCGGTAATCTTAATCCTTTCTAAGTCTGACGCATCGGGCGTGCCTGCGACGACTTTTAACGCTGTTCCTAAAAAGTCTAAACTTCTGGCCATTCTATGGTGTACCGTTAAGCTAGAAAAAATACTCTGGATATGATCGATATCTACATCTAACAATTTTCCAATATGTGACTGAGGGAAAAGTTCTGACAATTTTATTGTATTATCTATCATGCTCGCGAAATTGGATAAATTTGTAGAGTGTTTTACGTAATTATGTTGTTCCCATACGAAGACGTTGCCATCCAACACAGGAATATAGCTTGCGTGCGAGAAATCGGTGAGAAGTGCGCGAGTTGTGGCCAAAAGTATTAGGGTTACTCCGACGAACCTGAATGAAACGATTAGACTCAATTTTAGTAGCTTTCTGTAATAATCTTATGTGGTATGACCTATGTTTACCTCACATTGTCCTTATGGACCACCCTCCCCTTAACAAGTAAGACGTTCCCAGGTCTGCTTGAATGGCGCCCTCCGTGCACAAGGGGATAGTTTGTTACCTAATCTTCTGTTATTTTTGAGGTAAACTTTCTCACCTACATCAAACACCCTGTTTTGTCTGTTTGGGTTGTATCTGGCTAATTGGTCTTGTTGGGCTTTTATTAAACGACTTTTGATTTCTTGCTTAGTTTCATCTGGTATAGAGTGGATTACATCGAGTGGCTTATGTCCTGTTACTGAGTGTATAGTTTTATTATATTCTATCGTTGCTCTCATGATAGCTTGAACTGTATCGCTAATTTTTTTGTCCAATTTTAAACACCTGGCAATTTCTATTAATGTACTGTGGAAGCGCTCCACTTGCCCATTGGAGCAGCTATGTAGTGGGGGGGGCGTTCACCACGTCGATGTTAAACTGATTCTTCAACAATGAAGCGATCGTTTCGGAGTTAAACGATGGTTCATTATCGCAATAAATAGTTTTTGTGTCCGGAAAGGTATTAATTATCAGTAAAATGGGGTTGACAATATTGGTTATTGCTCGAGAAGCTAAAGGTTGGACAACGGTGAATTTGGAAAATTTATCAATACAAGTTAGGAAAAGCTTCTGATCGGTAGAAAATATGTCAATGTGTAACATTTCTCCAGCAAATGAGGGAATTGGCGTCTCCCCGAGTTCTTGTTTTTTGGGGTGCCTGTTGTACTTGGCAATAGCACAGACTTTACAATTCAGTACAACCTCGTTGGCCAGTTTAGTCATTTTTGGGAAGTAGTAGTCTCGAAGTATTTGTTTTACATTTTCTTGTGCCGCTCTATGCGCACGATTATGTTCGGTGTTGACTATTTCTACCTGTTCGTCTTTGTTAGTGATATCCGACACCATCTTTTTGCAGTGCCAGAACTTGGTTGTCGGGAACAGTGCAACTAGCTCATGTTGGAATGCAGCTAGAGTTGGGAGGTCGCAATAAAACGCGTTTACGACGTCGGGGTTTACAGCAAGTTTTAAAGTTTTTATAAGATCGGTCTTATCTATAAATTGAATTACGTGACGGGTCGTTTTGCCAAACAAAATAAATTTTCTATGCAGTGAATAACGTGATTCCTCCAAGCTATTTGATTTCTGTAGCAACATGGTTCGCAGTCTTATGTAAGATATCTCACTGTGAACAGTGGCTATGTCTGACTGCGCTCCGTCTTGGAGAGCGTTAAGCTCTTGCCTAGATAAGGCATCTGCGACAAAATTTTCCTTCCCTGGCTTATAGTGCAACTGGGCGTTATATTGTTCGATAAACGCCTTCCACCTCTTGATTTTCGCATTCGTGTTTTTCTCAGACACTGCGAATGTGAGCGGTTGATGATCTGTAAAAATATGCAACTCTTTTGTACCGTAAAGATAATTCTGTAGTTTGCCGAGAGCCCACACAATTGCTAACAACTCTCTTTCGTTGGTAGCATAATGAGTTTCGCACGTTTTTAGCGTTCGGGAGATCATGGTGATTGGTCTCCCACCTTGAGACAACACTGCTCCAAGGCCAATCGCAGACGCGTCCGTAGTCAAGTCAAAAGGTTTTTTGAAGTCAGGGTACATAAGCATAACGTCTTCCGATGCTAGTATGTTTCTCAAACGGTTAAAGGCGTCGCGCTGAGATTCGTCGAATTCGACTGTTACTTTTCTAGACATGTGTTTGCTTACAGTGCCATTTTCGCCTTTGAGTATATTAGTCAAAGGTCTTGCTATGGATGCAAAATCTTTGATAAACACCCTATAGTAGCTGGCTAGGCCTAGAAAAGATCTCAGAGAATATAAATTTTTTGGCTCAGGGTACTCTTGGATCGCTTTGACCTTTTCTGGGTCTGTCTTTGCTCCCTCGCTAGTAACAATAAAACCTAAGTATTCAACACTTTCTTTGAAAAACCTTGTCTTTTCTTTAGAGACCCTCATGTCGCCAGGTAAATCTGGTGGTACCCGTATTTAAGATCTAAGGTTGTGAAAAACTTAGCTTTTCCGAGGTTAGCTAAAATCAGTTGGATACTTGGCATCGGATAACGGTCGGCGACGGTTTTCTCATTTAACTTCCTAAAGTCAATGACAAGCCGCTTGTTCTTATTACCGTTGGCGTCTGTCCCCTTCTTATCAACAACCCAGGCCGGGCTGTTATACGCAGATCTTGATGGCCTTATGATGCCATCTTTTAGCAGCTGTGCGACTTCGTTGTTTACAAAATCTGACACGCCTACCGGGTACGGATAGAGCTTTGAATATATCTCCTTATTATCTACAGTTCGGATTCTAGCAACGACTGAAGTATTATAAGGCAGCGCCTCGTTAGGGGTCGCGAATGCACTAATTCTTTTTAGTATCATTTTCTTAAATTCGGCTCTTACAGAATCTGGGACTACGATAACATCGACACGTGTAAAGTTCACATTATCGCACGGATGGTGTTTGAGTACCTCCGAAGTATTACCGTAGTTTATAGTATTTTCCCTTAGGTCCATGGTTACCCCCGCCTGCGTGAGCAGATCGAAGCCTATTATTGCGTCAAAGGTGTCCAGGGTATCTAATAAGAAAAACGTGGCAACCTTCCCAAAAATTACCATTGAACATTTTTGCTGGATTTTACTGGACCCATGAATGGAGTTCACAGTAAATGGGGTTCCGACGGGTGTTACGTTTTTTAACTCCTTTACGGGTTTATCGTAATTTTTTGCCGCCCCAGTGTCGACAAGGATCTTTAATGAGCCCCGTCTTGTGTAGACTGGCCCTGTGGCTTTCCCCACTTGGTGTTATGTCTTAACCTGGACATCGAAGGATCAACGTCCATGGGTTGAGCCTGATTTCTTAACTGTGCCTCTTTGTCCTTCGACGAGGTTTTAGGGTCAGCCTGTTGTGCCCTGTTCTGTCCTTGATTCCCAACAAAATGTGGGTTTCTTTCCTGGCTCCTACCTTGTTTAGCCTGGTTACGACTGCCAAACTTATTATTGTCGCTGTTATGATTTCTCTCTTCTATTACTTTGGCAAACGATGCAGCAAATGCACTCCTTTCAATGTTATTTTCAGCCTCACGGGCCACTGCTAGTGCGGATGGTAAATCCTTGGGCTTCGCTGGGATCACCAAGGATTTTAGGGACCTCTTGAGTCCTGCCATGAAGGCATGTAATGCGTCGTCTCTAATTTCTGCACAAAGAATGGACGCAGCCTGTTCGTCATGTGTCATTACTATCTTATTTGTCACGAGAGTAAGCTTCTTTTCTACCTCATCGTAATAATTCATTAGGCTTAGGTCACCCTGCCTTACTAGTTCGAGTTGCTGTCTTAGTACGCGTAAGGACGTTTTGTCTGCGTATGTGCAGTCCAGTCTGGCAATAATGGCGTCGAAATTAAGCACTGTGTTGTGCGACGTAAGGATTGCTCGAGCCGGCCCAGTGATTTTATTTTTAAAAATGGCCACAGCCTCGTAATGCGCCTCACTGCCTACGTATCTTCTGAAAATTTCATATGCGTCTGTAGCCGCTTGTCGCCAAGACACGTACTCCTCATGATTTCCATCAAGCTAGGCACTGACTTTACAATGTCTAACTTAACTTCACACTTCACGCTAGGGTCAATTGTCACTCTCTGATATACCTCAACCTGTGGGGTCTCTATCCTTAAAGCAGTAACTTGCCCTCTAATGGTCTCGAGTTCCGTTCGGAACTCGTCTTCAGTCTCCTCTCTTGTTCTAAGAGTGCACTGTTAACAGCACCTTCCACTAACGCTTTTAGCAGAGCCGGTTCCATTTCTAATTGATTGTTGACTTCTGGCCTAAATCCTATTTCTTGTTCTTCGTCACTGTCGTACTCTACCATTATATTTCTATAAGCCCAAGTCATGAGCAACCAACGAAGCGCAAAATATTTATTTATTTTCTTGTTTTTTTTCTTTTTTATTTATTTAAAAAAAAAAAAAACGCACTTGCATGTCAACAATATCACAATTAACCTGTACCGCAATGCACAATTTCGCGCTGCCAATTCACTCACAAATTCTTTACTTTTTATTTTTATATTTTTTTAAATTTTCATAAAATTTTTTCAATTTTTACCAAACATTCACTTACATGTTTTTGTTTAGGGCCATGGAATTCCTATATAATAGTATATGGTAGTATATGGTATTCCAATATCGTAAGATTAACGGATTCCAGTATAAAGCTTGTTGGGCGCCAATTATTTATTTCCACTTTTCCCTCTGACGGCAGTTGTGACGTCACCAGTGTAGCGGCGGGTAGAGTTGTATATCAAAATGATTATGGTGGAGGACTTGACTTCGTCCTCTTGCTGAACGGTTGGCCTTGTGGCTCAACGGTGTATTAATAAGCAAATAGTTAGCAATATCAGGTTTTAGCCACGTCTCTGTGAAAGCTAGAATGTTATCTCAAAAGAAAGACTATCTACATAGAGATTAGGAAGTTTAGATTTCAGTCCTCTAACGTTCTGGTAACCCAGGTTAAGGGACGAAGCTAGTTTTTTGACACACCAGCAGATGCTGATGTGGCAGGAATAGTATTAGTTGGCCAAAAATCTTCTCGACATATAGTGTCGAAGATATTGGCAGAAACACTAATTTTAAAGGACGAAATGTCCCGAGAATAAGAAAATTTAAACTTCTCCACCGCAATATTCGAGACGTTAACTTTCTTCCGAATATAGGCTATTACATCATCAGATGTGACAACAGGGTCTAGCCTAGAAACAAATTTATGTTTCTTTGGTGGTATGCCAACGACAGGCCGCGGTCCCGAAGCGTCAGCCGCAGCAGTAACGTTGGACAAGTCACCCACTGCAGCAGTCAACTTGTTTACGGGGCCCTCGATACTTTTAGAACTATCGGCAATTTCCATTGGAATGGGTAATTGCCCAGACACATCGGACACTACAATAGGCATCGTTTTTAAGAGATCATTCCCAGGTGATACCGGTAATTCATTACAATAGCATTCACAACCGGGCTCTTAAACGATATCAATTGCTGTACATTAGGAGTGGACGGTGCATGAGACCGGTCGGGGACGATAAGAACGCTGGCGGATCTACAGATACAGAAACACCCCAAGGACTGGTCCTTTTACGTTTCGGAGACTCATTCATAAGCGATAAACTTCTGAACTGAGTCTCCACCGCAGTAAACTCCGCTTGGAGTTTATTAAAACCTGCCTTAAAGTGTCAAAACTATCTATAGTCCGCCTCATGAAAGAGCGCATCTCATTCTCGACCTCCCGGCAAGCATCACATCCATATTTTAAGCCACCACCTTTAGCAATAGACTCCTTGATTCTGCCTGTGTAACCTGCACACTTAACGTGAGCCGCATTGTCACACAACCAACAAAGAATATAATCATGGGAGTCAACCGCATTAGTGGCAACTATGCAATTATTTTTTGAGCAGACAACCATTTTATCAAAAGTTTAATTTAATTACAAAAGGAAATACAAAAAAATAAAAAATAAAAATTCTAAAGGTAAAAAAATCTGTGTATAAGAATATACTGACCAGTTCTGACACAAGGGTTAATGTGCAGAGTAAGCCTTCACAACTAAAGAATAAAAAGAAATGAAAACACAAAAACAAAAACACGTATCACAGAGTCGCGGGTAGGCAAAAGACGAGAGCGCAAATCAATCAAGAATAGGAAAGAGCGGGAGAGCGCGTCAAATTGAACACATGCAACAACAATTTGTACGCAAGAGCGCGAGAGTTAGTTAAAACGGTAAAGACACAAAAGCAAAAGAGATAAACAAAACAACAACACCGCTAATGCAAGTATTGTTGTAAGTTTTGATTTTATTTAAATACGAATCTACACAAAATACATAAGAAGTACATAGAAAATCATGCGACGGGCTTGTGGTCAGCAAAGCCGACTCAGCATATTCCCAACAAGAACTCAACGCTTGCGACACAACTAAAACGGCTGGCCGTTGCTTCGGCCAATGCTATTTTGATTACGTTGCATTTGTATCGCGCGGGTTGCTCGAAATCATTGCGAGGGCCGTTCGTTGACTTGGCTGTTAACTTGTATAGTATGAAAAATATATATAATAGCCGATACAAAATATGCATTTTTATAACATTTAGGTAAAAGCAACCCAAGACTCATGACTGTACTTTGTTTTTTGGGGCGATTCGGTAAAAAAGGGTTGTGGGAAAATTCCGCTTGGCATACTCAAAATTTCCTATTGCAGGTAGCGGCCGTCGGAATTATTCTTTTTCACTTGCAGTTTAATTTTTTTATTCGTTTCTTCACATACGATTCGCGCAGTGTAAATCACGCATACATTGACAGTTTGAGCTGGCTCTGTTTGTGCCTACCCCTGGATTGGAGCATCGAGGCCCGCTCTCTTGTGCGTATGCTCTCCAGCCGTTGATTTTTCTGCTTTCTGCCTCCCACGCATCTTCCCGCTGTGACGAAATTGCTGGTTTGGTCGTATGTGGTCCGATCGAACTTGTTGTATCGTAACGAAATGTTGCGTGTGTTAATTGCAGCAACATGTTGCGAAGCATGATCTTTGGCAACATGTTGCCGGGCATCATGCATCCTTGGTTTTTCATTGCGTTGGTTTTACATGTTGTTGTGTGGGACATTATTGTCAAATATATGCTCCTCACAAAGTGTCAACAGTTGGCTGAGAAATTGCAGCTAACTGATCGTCAGGTAAGTTTAACTATAAGCATCAAAACAATGCATATATAAAGTAGTAATTGAATGTTTCATTTGTTGCAGCTCAAGGCCTGGTTTTCAAACCGTCGTACAAAGGTTAGAAAACTTTCCATGGCTCAGAAAGGACCCATAAAATAGGATGCGTTTCAAATCTCCAACAACGCCCGTGGCTAAAAATGGCCGAGCATATAAATGCAGGTCAGAAATCAGTTGGGGCCATTTGAAACTCCGGTTTGCCTTCAAATTCAACAAATACATACATATATAGTTTTACATGATTTTTCTTTGTTTCCATTGCCATTTGATATCGTTCACATTCAATTACCACACAACTTTTCACATTGAACAAGAACAATTTATTTATCACGAAATTTGCATCATTAAAATGAAAGAATAATTTCCATTGAAATAATATTAATCGCATTAATTGCTACATAATCCCACATCATGTCAATATACAATTTTTATAAAATAAAATAAAATATAAAAAAAAAAATAACTATATATATATATGGAATCGACCAAAAAAACAATGTCTATTCTAACGGTTAGTACAACCAATAATAAGCAGAGGAAGGTTAAGCAAATGTTTCCAAAACGTACGTGTTTCTTGCGGAGCAGCGTTGCGATTAGAAACCGATTCGAGCATTTCGAACCTATGGATTTATGAAAACCAGCCATACCGGAACTCCATCTCCAAGATGTGCCGATACCCTTGATTCCGGAATATTGACGGCACATCTGGCAGTTGCCAGCAAATTAAAATCAAAAGTAAAATCATCGGATGATGATGGTGAAGAAATTGAATCGATATCTGATACGAACAATGAATGCAGTATATCCAATTTACTGGATTCGGGTGAACCTAAGATGACATCCTGGCCGAATTCACAATTTGCAAGGGTCGCAAATTAGGCGATTTTTTTCATTATTCCGACGTTGATATCGATGTCTTGTTGGCAAATAGCCGTCAACTTTTGGGCGGCTCAGCTGGTAATTATTCCAACCCTTACCTCAAATAAATCGCAATCGCTACGTCATTTTAAAGAGATGGAAGCCTTTTGTTTGGCTCGAAATATTCGCCTTAACCAAGGCCTTGAATTTGGTATGGCCAAAAAGTTTTAACAAGCCAAGTTTGACTTGGTCGAGTTTCATTTATAAATATATATACACATCAATACATAACTTCATACACACAAAAAAAAAAAAGAAAACAAAATAAAATATTGCTTTAAAAATTGATGATTGAGGATGACTTCTTTATTCCATAGACTTTGTATGTGTGTCCCAAGTATGAGATGGACTTTTTTTCTAGAATTTCTGTGTCAAAAAGTACTTATTCCATATCCCTTTACCCCCTCCTTTTGTTTGTATAACATCTGTGATCGAAATATGTAAGGAAAAAAAACAATAACATCAACATCAACATCAACGCCTTTTCGTTTTTCCGCCTTTTTGTGCTTTTTTCAGCCAGGACAATTCGCAGACATTTCTTTCAGTAAAATCCACTCAACTTCACTCACATACACACACACACCCAAGCATATATATACGCATACAAACATATTCACACAATGACGAAGTATTCTGCGACAGTTCATTGTACTCTTCTGTTTTTATACTATTGCAAAAGAGAGTTTATTGATTTTGGGGGCGGAAGAATCTTCATCTTTATATAGTTTTCTTATTTTTCATAACTCTCTTCTGGTCTATACAGTTTTAATGACTCTATTATATATCGCCCATAGAGAGGCGCCGGATTTAATGAATGCCACTTTGTTTGTTATATATTTAAGCTACATATGTGTGCATTTAGTTCTAGTGTTACAAAAATAAAGGAACGATATAAGTTTCTAATTTTAATCAAATAAGCAGGTAATAATTTACAAATTTATTGGTCACTGCCAAAATCTGATGTCCTGTTCTTTTGCTTTAAGTAATATTGAATTTCGTTTGAAAATAGTTTTAGGTAAATATCATAAGCAACATTAAAACGCCTAACTTGATTCTCAAGATCTTTATACTTTATTATAATGACTTCAAGAAGTTTGCTTTAATTTTAGTCATCAGATGGAAATTAAATCGTGTGGTTACTTATACTCTTAACTTTTGATAATTTATTCACTAATGCATTTATATGTCCCTAATTTTTAGCATAACCCAGTTCAACTTAAAACCAAGCCCAGTGATATACCTACAACTGATATGAGCTAAGCCTTGTAGACAATCTTCTAGTTTACATTTATTATTGACATTCTGCAGAAATTTCAATCGTTTCAAACCTTTTGCTAAAGCAATAAAAAGATTAGAATAACTATACTGTTGTGTCCACAGTGTTCTTGAGAGCTTATGCTAGACTGACCGTTTATTGATGTGTAATGAAATGTTACCATATCTAAGGAATACTAGGTTTAACAATGTTGGGAAATGCTTATTTTAGATTTTACATGATACATTACACATCTCCCCCTTTAAATTATAAACGGCAATTAATTTTTAGATTTTCGGTGTCTTGAACCGATTGACTTCCTGGCGAGCTCTTGTACTTTGTCGAACAGGTATACCAGAAGATTGGTTTCGATTTGGAGTTTCGACGTTGCTGCATTTTCACCAGGATCAGGAACAGTTTCTTGAAGGGTATTGGGAAGATCGTGATGCGTTTCTGGCTGGTCTTCTTGTAATTGTGGTGTTGAACAAGGAGCTGGTTGTGGTATTTCAGGAACGAACCAATACTTAGTCGGGTTGTCCTCGGACGTGTTGTCTGACATTCGTGGTTTGATTTGGTTGAAATGGCGCTTGATAAACCCATTTGATGTACGTACGACGTACAGCATTCGTCCAATTGGTCGATCGATAGTGCCTTCGATCCACTTTTCTTCCCTCGAGAAATTTCTGGAAAATACCGTTTGATTTCTGCTGTATTTCGTCAGCTCTTGCTTAGTTTCGACAGGCTTTTCGAAAAGTTGACTTAATACGGTGCGAACTGAACGACCGTGAATTAACTTAGCAGGAGATTTACCTTGTGCATTTGGGGTGAATCTGTAAGAAGCAAGATATTTCGTTACTGCTGTTCGTACAGGCAAACCTTCCTGAATATTTTTCTTCACAGAAATTTTAAAAGATTGTACAAATCGCTCAGCCAATCCATTAGAGGCTGGGTGAAATGGTGCTGTTGTTATATGCTTGATTCCATGGAGTATGCAAAACTCTTTGAATGCTTCAGACGTAAGCTGCGGTCCATTATCGCTGACCATAGTCTTAGGATATCCTTCGATTGCAAAAATTGAAGACAAAGCTGAGATTGTTTTGGCGGTTGTTACCGATGTCATTTGAACAGTAAACGGGAACTGCGAGTATGCGTCTACACAAATTAACCACATGGCATCGAATATTATGCCAGCGAAATCGATGTGGATTCGCTCCCAAGCTGTGGTTGCTGTAGGCCAACTCTGGTATTATCGTGGTGGTGCTGGATTGTTGATCTTGCAGATGTTGCATGACTGAGCTAGCTTTTTTATGTCTTCATCAATGGCAGGCCACCAAACATGTTTCCTTGCAATTTGCTTCATGGGAACAATGCCCCAATGCACACTGGTTGCGTCCATAGGCCAAAAATCAAAAATATCATCACAAAATACTTGGACAAAACGAACACAAATTGACACTAAAATGTTCAATCTTCAAAACGCCAAACCGGGTTTTCCGCAAATCTAACGGAACTTTCTAAAAATAGCATTGAAAGAATGAACTTGTGTACATTTTTGCAGCCCGTCTGAGCTTTGTATGTACTTTGTCATTGCAAATTCGTACTTCAAAGTGATCAAACGTTTGACAAAGTGGTCCGATATTAATAATTTAAAATGGATTTTGTAATTGAAGGTATTTACTTTAATAAATGTTTATTTAAAGATTAATTTTATCAATTCAAACATTTTTGTGTGATTTTGAACGTCTTAACCTTTTTTGTGTATTTTGTGTACGTCTTTTTTATGTTTACTAAAAGTTTTAGTTGTGTTGCCCCCGGATGCCCCTATTGAAAGTGCCATCACTGTATTTGTCAATGTTTTAAGGTAATAATCATGAAAAGTTTAGTTTAGGACATTGCAATGTCCCTCATGTAATAGTTTAAGGACTTTTGGACGTAGACTGGTTGGAATCACCATACGATTTGCATCTGACTGTAAGCATAGTAAGTAATCATTAATTGTTAAAGCAAACTTACGATTAAAGTATGGCAATTCGTTGCCACTTTCTAACTTTTCTGGCCATCCTACAGAAACGTAGTGCAGGACTTGTTTGAGGATTTTATCGTTATTCAAATGCTTGATAATGGTTTCTGCATTAACCGGTGGATTGATTTCCGTTATTAAGTTGAAAGCTTCCTCCTCTTTATCGAATTTTATATCAGTTCCAATTGGTAGTCGGGAAAGAGCATCGGCATTGCCATGTGCAGATGTCGCCCGATACTGGATATCAAAATTATAAGCCATTAGAATGATACCCCAACGTTGTAGTCTGTTTGAAGTCATCAATGGCAGATGTTTCCCTGGATTGAAGATCGATTCAAGCGGCTTGTGATCGGTTAACAGTATGAACTTCCTCCCATACAGATATTGGTGAAATCGTTTAACTCCGAAAATGATTGACAATCCCTCTTTTTCTGTGATGTCTGTTTGAAGTCATCAATGGCAGATGTTTCCCTGGATTGAAGATCGATACAAGCGGCTTGTGATCGGTTAACAGTATGAACTTCCTCCTATACAGATATTGGTGAAATCGTTTAACTCCGAAAATGATTGACAATCCCTCTTTTTCTATTTGACTGTATTTCTCTTGATGTTTGTCGAGTGTTTTCGAAGCAAAAACAATCTTGACCATCGTGTTGAATATGAGAGAGGGCTACTCCGAGACCAAAAGATGATGCGTCTGCTGCGAGCACGATCGGTAAATTTTCATCAGAATGCGCCAGTTGCGTTGCGTTAATAATGTGAGACTTCAGAGCTGAAAAGTCTTGTAGTTGTTTCGGACCAAAATAAAATTTTACATTTTTTTTACGAAGTTGGTTTAAAGTTTGTGAAAAGTTTGGTATAAAGTTGCAATAGTAATTTACTTTACCCATAAATGCTTCCAATTGCTTCAAATTTGAGGGCGGTTTTAATAGTCTTACAGCTTCTAGTCCGGATGTGTCTGGCAAAATTCCAGCAGCACTAATCCGTCTTCCCAAGTATTCGATTTCGTCTTTGAAAAAGAAGCACTTTTCCTTTTTGCATTTGATTCCGTTTTCTTGAAGTATGTTTAAAACTTGCTCGATTCGTTTTAGATGTTCTTCGCTTGTTGGAGCTGAGATGATCATGTCATCTAGTTAGTTGCCACAACCTTCTATTCCCTTTAGAAGTTGCTCAAGATATCTCTGGAAGATTGCCGGTGCGCTGGCAATTCCATACTGAAGGCGCTGATATTGAAATAGGCCCAGTGGCGTGTTGACGACCATGAATTGCTTTGTTGCCTCATCTAGTTCCATCTGAAGATAGGCGTCTTTTAGGTCTATTTTGCTGAATTGCTTACCAAGATGAATTATGTGAAATAGGGACTCTTTTGTTGGTAATGGATACTGCTCTATGTCGATTTGTGCGTTAACTGCTTGCTTAAAGTCACCACAAATCCGAATGGCTCCACCTGGCTTAGGTGCTAACACAATGGGGGATGCCCAGTTGCTAAATTTGATCGGTTTCCAGATATTAGCTTCCGTGAGACGATTTGCTTCGGCTTTGAAATGTTCCAATTGAGCAAATGGAATTTGACGGCTTTCGCAAAATTTGGGTGATGCTGTAGATTTTAAAAATACGCTGGCTTTGAAATCTTTTATGGTACCCATGGCAGGCTCGAACACTGACTTATATTTGCAGCAAAGCTCGAAACCAAATTTTTTAAATAAATCTGTTCCGAAAAGATTGGTGTTGCCGAAATTCGGGCCTGCGAATAAACTTTGTACCATTGTACCATAAATCGGAACTTTGTCCGAACAAACAGAATGACGCTCTTTAAAAACTCTAAAACTCTCTCTCATCTTACTCTTGCGGTACTTTATTATAAATAAGTAGACACATAAGCGCGAAAAATACGCAGCTGCATTGATCTAAGTATATACATAAGAACCGCGTGTTCAGTTGTTTTTTCGTAGAAAAAGGCCAAGACTAGAGTAAGTGAAATGAGATTGTAAAATTATTAGTTATAAGAAATTTGTAAAATAACCTGAAATTACTTGCAGAATTAAAAAGCTTCCCGCTTACCGCTTACCTAACCAAAGGAATTAATGGATTAAATTTATTTCAAAGGCACTGGCGGAGCTAGATTAACTAGTCGAACGAGCAACAATTCTTTTTAATTTCTATCGAAATTCTTTTTAATTTCTATTGGAAATTAAATTTGCTCTTTCGTAAAGAATTTTGAGCAAATTCTTTAATTCCTACGGTGTAGTAGAGCTACAGAGACCTAAAGAGGAGGGACTACAGAAATCCCAAGGAAAGAACAAATTTAAATTTCACCACGCGTAAAATTACGTATAGACATGGCACCGACTGGAAACTGTGGTCTGTGCCAGGAGCCGGCCAACCAGGAAATGCTCACATGCTCCAGGTGTGCATCTCAATTCCACTGCACGTGCTGCGGATCGAAAAACAGTGCCACCTCGAGTTCCTGGATGTGCGAGACATGTCGCCACGTGCCTGATGAAGGCGAACATAACCTCGAAACTGAATCACATTTCAAGGCTAACCAACCAGGTGACAAAGATCAGCACGTGGAAGATGAAGCGATGCCGGAAGATCAGCAAATACTTTTGCAACAATTAGAGGACGAAATGTGCCTCGAAAGGGAATATCTGCGCCGTAAGTACGCCTTACTCCACACAAGAGCACAGTCAAACGGAGAAGCGAAGAACCATCCACAACATCCTGCTGGAATACCTCGTTACATAATGATAACGGATGATAGTGCCAACAACACTCCACAGGCGACGAGTACCAGAGCGCAGAGCATGCCGTGCAAAGCCAATGGCATAACATCACAACAAGTAGCTGCTCGACAATCAATGCCGAGAGAATTACCAGTTTTCAAAGGAGATCCAAGAGAATGGCCACTTTTTATAAGCACCTATGAAACTAGCACCCGGATCGGTGGATACAGCAAGGAGGAGAACGCTATGCGTCTGCAGAGATGTCTGAAAGGTAGGGCCCTTGAAGACGTGCGAGACAGCTTACTGTTCCCAGAAATGCTGCCGAGCGCTATAAGTACTTTGAGAATGTACTTTGGACGCCCGGAACACATAATAAAACTGTTGATGGAGAATGTGCGAAATTTGCCGCCTCCAAAGGGCAAGCTAGAACCGCTGATCGAGTTTGCATTTGCGGTTAAAAATATGTGCGCTACCACATAGCCCTAAGGCAAGCAAGCTAGATGCGCACCTGAACAACCCTACGTTATTACAAGAGCTTATCGAGAAGATGGGACCTGATATGATGCTTAACTGGGCCCTATACTCAAAATCCATACCGTACCCGAACATACAGCACCTAGCGGATTGGTTATTTGAGTTGGCTGAAGCAGCGAGTCGTGTATGGACGCCCAACACATTACTAGAAAGCGACAAGAAGAGAACCAACAGAGGAGTGATGCATACACATACCGCAGCGCCCACAGATAACCATAAACACACATTCTGTGCAATATGCAAAGGACACCACAAACCAGTGTCTTGCGAAAAGTTGTGGCGGATGTCAGTCGAAGGCAGGTGGAACGCAATAAATAACCATCACCTATGTGCTCAGTGCATCAAAAACCACAACGGATCCTGCTGGAGTCGCGTAACTTGCGACATAAATGGCTGCAAAGCAAAACATCATCATCTTCTACACAAGGAGGTGATGGAAAGCGTCTGCACAATCATCGTGGGTCACTAACCAACCAGCCAGAATGCTATGTTCGAATCGTTCCAGTCACTTTGCACTCCAAATCGAAATCCGTCGATATCTACGCATTTATGGACGACGGATCGACTCTAACACTTGTAGAAGAAAAATTGGCTGATGCGCTCGAAGTGAAAGGTTTCGCCAATCCCCTATGCATTAGATGGACCGGCGACGTTAGTCCGCAGGAGCCGGAATCCAAGCAGCTGAACTTGAGAATCTCAAAACAAGGACAGGGTAATAAATTATTTAAAGTAAATGAAGTCTGCACAGTTAAGTCCATTGGTCTCTTAGCCGAGACGATGATAGCAGATAGGATAAAACAGAGATATCCGCACTTAAAAAACTTGCCTAGGAAAGGTGCGCGAAGGAAAATGGCAGCAACCAATTGCTGCAAAAACGAGACTAGGATGGACTATATATGGCGGATCGGGACGATCTGGTGGAGGACTCAACCTGCATCGGTGTCAATGCGATCTGGATTTGCATGATATGGTTAAAAAACATTTGCTAACGGAGGAAAAATCACCGCCGATGTTTACCAAGTCCCCTGATGATGAGCGATCTCTACAGATTCTGGAGGACACTGTTAGTTACAGCTCGCGGATGTACACCACGGGATTGCTTTGGAAAGATGGTTCCCGTGTATTTCCAAATAGCCTGCCGGTAGCAAAACGACGACTCTTATGCATGCAAAAGAAAATGGCAGCAGACCCTCCTTTTGCAAATGAGCTACATAGTCAAATACAAAACTTGATAGCCAAAGGCTATGCCAGAAAGTTGACAGAGGAAGAAGTCCTAGAGAAAACCCGAAAATGCATGGTACTTGCCCATTTTTACTGTACGAAATCCACATAAACCTGACAGGGTCAGATTGGTGTGGGATGCGGCTGCTCAATCATCGGGAGAAGCCTTAAATGATTTTCTTCTGAAGGGACCCGATTTACTCGTGCCCTTGCTGCAGATTATGTATAACTTTAGAATGAGAGCAATTGGCGTGAGCGGTGACATCGCCGAAATGTTCCATCGAATAGCAGTAAGAGAAGAAGACGCTAAAGCACAACGATTCCTATGGCAAAATCAGATAACAGGCGTCATAGAAACTTTCCAATTAAATGTGTTGACATTTTGAGCCACGTGCTCCCCCTGTATAGCGCACTATGTGCGCGACCTGAACGCTAAAAAACACGCAGATGAGTTTCCTTCGGCAGCTAAAGCTACTCAGAGAAGTCACTACGTAGACGACTACATCGATTCATGCCATTCAGAAGAAGAAGCCATTACATTAGCGAAAGAAGTTAGAGAAATCCATGCACGCGAAGGTTTCCATATGCGCAAGTGGTGTTTGAATTCCAAACGGGTACTCGCTGCGCTTCGCGACACAACAACCTTCAAAGAAAAACAGTTCTTTAACAGTGAAGAGATACACTCTTATGAGAAAATATTGGGCATGCGGTGGAGCCCACGTCAAGATGCCTTCACCTATGCCCTAAAGTTTGTACGCCTGAAGCGCAACATAATAGCGACAAAAGTCGCACCGAAAACGGCCACCATGTTTGCCGAAGCAGTCCACTATGGAGGTTACAACTCTTGTTAAATGACCACGGAGTATTGTGCGTACGCGATCGAGCCAGTCGCTTCGCTGTCATCCCTGAAAGACGAATCGCTCTACCCACCCAACACTGGGTTACAAAGCTGATAGTTCGGCACTACCATGAAAAATACTATCACATGAATCATGAGACTACAGTAAATGAGGTGAGGCAAAAATATTTTATTCCAAAACTAAGACCTCTCCTTAAAGGGATTCGTCGAAATTGCCAACAATGTAAGCTGAGTAGTGCTCGACCCATTGCACCCTTAATGGCGCTCCTACCGAGGGCTAGACTGGGCGCATTTAAGCCAGCGTTTACGTATGTAGGAGTTGATTATTTTGGGCCGCTAACAATCATCGATGGAAGAAAGACATTGAAAAGATGGGGCATGCTGATAATCTGCCTCACAATGCGAGCAATAAGCATTGAGATCGTGCATAGTCTAACCACAAACTCATGCCTAATGGGCTTAAGACGCCATATATCGCGCCGAGGAACACACCAAAGGAAATATATAGCGATAACGGGACTAATTTTCGAGGGACCGATACCTTTCTTAGAGACAAACTTCAACTGGATGATGCGAAGATGCATCGAGAATTGTCGCAGCAGGAAATATCGTGGTACTTCAATCCACCGTCAGCTCCTCACATGGGAGGAGCCTGGGAGCGCTTGGTGCGTTCCGTCAAAACCGTGTTATACCGTATAACACCAAATCAAAAATTTTCAGATGAAAGTCTTCTTACCGCCATGGCAGAGGTGGAAATGATGGTTAACTCTAGGCCCCTGACATACGTGTCCCTGGACGACGAAGATCAAGAAGCTCTTACGCCAAATCATCTGTTGCTTGGCTCATCAAATGGAGAAAAACCGATTTGCGATCCGGAACAAATCGACTATAAATGGTCGCTCCGCCAGAGTGAGATGTTCGCCAACCTATTTTGGAAACGCTGGGTCAAAGAGATGCTACCAAACATAACACGAAGGTCAAAGTGGCATAAAAAAGTAAAGCCAATTGGTGTAGGCGACATCGTACTTATAGTGGACGAAAATCAGCGTCGTAATACCTGGACTAAGGGTCGAGTGGTCGAAGTGACCACAGCAGAGGATGGTCAAGTCCGCCAGGCGAAGGTACAAACACAATTAGGTGTCCTCTCCAGACCAGCAGTGAAGTTAGGAGTTCTCGATGTCGGAAAAGATGAAGCAAGCTCCAGTGGCTCGCTTGCTGGGAGGGGAATGTTGCCGAAATTTGGGCCTGCGAATAAACTTTGTACAGAATGACGCTCTTTAAAAACTCTAAAACTCTCTCTCTCATCTTACTCTTGCGGTACTTTATTATACATAAGTAGACACATAAGCGCGAAAAATACGCAGCTGCATTGATCTAAGTACATACATAAGAACCGCGTGTTCAGTTATTTTTTCGTAGCCAAGGGGCCAAGACTAGAGTAAGTGAAATGAGATTGTAAAATTATTAGTTATAAGAAATTTGTAAAATAACCTGAAATTACTTGCAGAATTAAAAAACTTCCCGCTTACCGCTTACCTAACCAAAGGAATTAATGGATTAAATTTATTTCAAAGGCACTGGCGGAGCTAGATTAACTAGTCGAACGAGCAACAATTGGCTTCGTCTCTTTTACTAGTAACAATGATTACAATATTTTCGACTTTTTCTCCAAACCTTGCGACAGTGTGCAATTCGCCTAGTATTGGTATTGGAATGTGTGTATATGCGAAAAATTGTCTGGAACATTCTTGCAATTTTGGTTTATTCAGTAATAAATATGTTTCAAAATTTATCACTGAAGCTGTTGACCCTGAGTCCATTTGAAAAGTAATAACTTGATTCAATATTTTGACATCAATTAGCATTTTACGGTTTTCGTTTTTGACTTGACCCGTTATAGTGTTTACTTCTTCCATTAAATTTGCTTCTTCTCTTTTTTGTGTCTGCGAATTACTTTTGTCTTGCTTTGACATACACACGACTGATATATGGCCTTTTCTACCACATTTGTAACATACGGCGTCACGATACTTGCATCTCTCTCTAGTGTGAGACGTTCCACACCCAGAACACGACTTCCACGTGTTTTTGCACTGTTTCTCTTTGTTCGGTTTATTCTGATACTTTTTGAATGTATGGATCGCGTTGAGTGGAACTTGACTCTCTCTCTTGTCTTCAAGGGTTGCAACGGTTTTTGTCGTTGTCTCATAGGTCTCCGCAACCATGAGCACATCTTCAAGAGTCGGCTGGTGCTTTTGAAGAGCAGCTGCCCGTACTGCATCATACGGGGTCTGTACGATGATCTGATCCCGGATCATTTCTTCTTAAAAGGAAGAAAATATGCTTTTTGTTTTTCGTCTGCACTGACCGAATATGCATTAAAATGTTGCGATAACTGTTCTAGATAAGACTCCCAATTTTGATTGTCTTTGTCAAATTTGTGAAATGGAGGACACATATGTAGCTAATTCACCCGCGTGGCTTGAATTACTAGCACTAGATGCAGAATTATTCTCAATAATTTCTCTGATCCATTGTCGTTGTTGTTCTAGAATGTTCGTTGTGAATTGCCGTTGCTGGGAAAGCAATTCTTGAAATTCCGCGCTTTCTATTGGCCATCTTGATGAGAATCAATGACTGACCAACTACACTAGGCGGTATTAACCATACACAATACGGAAAATTAAATAATAATTTTCTATAAAGAAATTTAAAAGTTAAACAACAAAATGCTCAACTTTTTCTTCGTCAAAATATTTATGCCGACTAGTGTAGATTTTACACAATTATTGTAGCTTAACGTTTTAATTTCTTTTTGTCTCGTCGCCATTAATGTTGTGTCCACAGTAGAGAGGTACGCGTGTTCTTCTTGAGAGCTTATGCTAGACTGACCGTTTATTGATGTGTAATGACAATGTTACCATATCTAAGGAATACTAGGTTTAACAATGTTGGGAAATGCTTTTTATACCATACACCCATAGGGTGAAATGGTATATTAAAGTCGCCAAAATGTATGTAACAGGCAGAAGGAAGCATCTCCGACCCCACAAAGTATATAAATTCTTGATCAGGATCAAAAACTGAGTCGATCTAGCCATGTCCGTCTGTCCGTCCGTCCGTCCGTCCGTCCGTCCGTATGAACACCTAGATCTCGGAGACTATAAGAGCTAGAGCCACCAAATTTGGTATGCAGTCTCGTGTAGTATGTACGCTTATCGAGTTTGTTTCAAATTTTTGCCGCGCCCCCTTGCGCCCCCAGAATTTACATAAAACTGTTTTTCTTAAAAAGTATAGCAGATAGAAACATCAAATTTGGTCTATATACTCGTTTAGTTAGCGCGCAGAAAATAATTGTTCCAACTTTTTGCCACGCCCCCTTCCGCCCCCGGAATTTACATAACTCTGATTTTCTTAAAAACTATGACAGCTACCGACATTAAATTTGGTACGTAAGTTAGCTTAATAGACGCGCAGATATTGACTATTTAAAAATTATGCCACGCCCATTTCCGCCCCCGAAAATTAAACAAAACTGATTTTCTCGAAAACTAACAAAGCTAAAGTCACCAAATTTAGTATGTATATTGGCTTAGTATGCGCGCAGAACACATATATTTTAATATGTTGCCACGCCCACTTCCGCCTCCATAATTTAGAAAAAACCGATTAGCTTTTGCAATTTTTTGACCATCGCGATCAAATTTGGCAGACTAATAAATCTTATCTATTTCTATCAAACTACCAAATTTGATTGAAATCGGACTAGAAACATACAAAATATACGTATGAACGTATTTTGCTACGCGATCCATAACGGCAGAATTGGCCGTTGGCTAGTGGCGGCGCTAGAGTGCTTGTGTGTTTGTAGAGTGAGCGAGATAGCAAATGGTATGAGGCATGTTAAAACAATTTAGTAGACATACATTTGGTTTTCGAAATTTTAAATATTTGTTTCACCTGGTGTATGGTATACCCAAGTCGGCGAGACGACTTACTTACTTCATTTAGATTTTAAATGATACATAACATATACAATGGCCTGATGGCAACTTATTTTGTTATTTAAACGAATCATAAAAAAAACAATATAAGTATTGTGAAAATAGTTAGAATATAGTTTAGTCGGTGCCTTTTAATTTTACCATTTCTAGTTAAGGAAACTCGCGACTTTTGCATTTTGTTGTATGCACTTTTCCACACACATTGAAACAATAGTTTTGAGGGAGCCCTGTGAAATGTTGAAATGTTTGGCCATAAATTATATGACTATATGGCCCAGCAATGGTGTTAGTGGAGAGTTAAGATATGAGGCTTAGATTTCCATCACATGATGACTAGCCGGCGAGGCTGTAAATGTGTGTGTATATATGTGTGTAGTTATTCTGCATGAAACTGTCATATTGCAAATGACACGCCAGGGAGTTGTCCCTCCGTTTCTCTATTTCGCTGCATTAGAACCGAAAAATGTTTCGCCACAAACCACCAAAAGATGGTAGGTCCTAGATATGTCCTGTCCTTTCGTTTCCGCTGCTGCTGCACTGACAGCTGCTCGTGTTTTTTGGTCATCACATTAGCGCCATTTTCAGCTTTTGTGTGGTCATAATTCACCAGAATTAATTGTCGCATTCGAGTTGAATCTGTTTGTGTGTGTGTATCCTTTAGTTAGCCATTTTAGTAGAGAGCACAATAAAAAGTGCCAATCCCTTCAGTCTCTGGGTGCTGTCTTAATATTGAATGTGTTGGCAGTTTTCACAAAAGTCCTTAAAGCAGAGTTTTGGCTAGAAGAACTTCAAATAGCAAATTATGCAAAACATAATAATAAAATTTCATAAAAAATGTCCAACTTGAGGGTAGGGGGAAGACAATTTCCTTGATTGTCTCAATGTGAAAACATTTTATGCTAATTTCGAGTTAAAAGGGAGAGAGAGAGTGAGAGTCTTGTAGCGATTTGCCCTTGCCCTCAGCGATTCCGACAATTGGGTTAGAAATGGGCAAGAAATAGGAGCTAAATATGTACAATGGTAAATGTCTAATATAATTAGGCATAACAGTTTAGCCACTTTGCATAGTGAAATCTATAGTATAAGCCGGTTCATGTTTATTTTTAGTTCCATATCATATCTTTAACGATAAAACTAGTTGCGAATTACAACTAAATGAAGCCAAAAACAGATTGGCAAAGCTTACAACTATTTTTGTTTTCATTTTGTAACTACAGTCGTAATTTTTGACTGGCTAATACTTAGGGTTTAATAAAAAATTAAAAAACATAGAAATAATTTGTATAATGGAATATAAGGTTCAATATTTTTGACAGATTTTATAACTGTATTGGTTCCACCGTTGCTGTCGAAAGCGCCGCTGGAATGCGGCCGGAAACAATAAAAAACTCCGTCTCACACACACACACAGTCACATACAAACACACACACACACAGTGTGCCCTGCATAAAAAACTGCTTATTATGTCGTATAGTGAGTAGAGATTACGGTCTTTGTTGGCGGCAACGGCAACGGCAACGGCGGCATCTGTGGCAGCTCATGGGGGCAGATGCTTCAACAACAATTGAAATAAATGAATTTACTAAAGCAAAAAAAAAAAGTATATAAAAAGGATTGTGGCATACACACAAACTAGGCGGGAGAATGGCGGGAGGGGAGAAAAAAAATCTGGCAGCTATTTCAAACTCAATTAAACACGGTAAAGCCAAGTTAAGGGTACTTTTCATTGCCCTAGTATCGTTTCCGTTCTCTTGGACACAGCTGTTCTTTATGTACCCCACACCCATACATCTACACACAAACAAGCACACACACACTCTCCTCAATGGGGATACATTGGTGTATTTTAAATATTTTAATACTGCCGGCAGTTGCTTTTCGGTTTTTTTTGGTCTTTTAGTTTAATCTCATTTGGAAAAGGTCGAAAGGCCTAACATTATTTGATTGCCACTTCAATCCATTTCACTCTTTGGCTCACAATTGTCAATTCCCTTCCACACACACACACACTCCGGATAGGCACGTGTGTTTCAACTGAACCTTTTTGTTCTTTCCTCTGTATTCTTTATGTTTTCATTTTTGCATATAAGGCTTTTGTTTATTTGAATTTTCGGCAAAGTGACCCGCATAGTGACCATGCATAATTAGATTGAAATTTTTGGGTCAAATTGTTTGTACTTTGTAAATTGATTTCACCTTTTGTTTTGGACACAAAATGTTATTGTATCTAATATTGAATGCTGTTAGCTATAAGTACTTGAATTTCTGTAGAAATAAGCTTCATCTTCAAGCCAATGTTAATAAGGTAAAAATTTTGTTACGAAATATTTAACCACCTAAAAGGGGCACTTTTCATATAAAAACTATATGTATTTCTTTGCCAATAGTAACTTTTAAATAACATTTTCCTGTCATTTTGACATTTTTTTTAACAACTTGTTAAGTACTTAAATGACACTTGAAATCAGAACTCTCCTTCTTTAATCTGAAAATCTTTTCTGTCTATTGAATTAATTATAAAAATCCAACTACATTAAATATATTTTTTTTATGTTCATAAGAGGCTTAAAAAATGTACTAAGTTCAATTCAAAGAATTAATATAACAATAAGCCGTGAGGTATTCGTAAGTTCGCAGAATCATTTCCAATTGTAATTCTGATTGTAATTCTAGTCATATACTAGGTTAGTTAAACAACCACAAACGTGCCAAAGTACAGTTGTATTATATTTTCTTTAGTGCATCTGATTTGGTGAAGCCGCTTTAGATGAACACGATTGTTGAGTTTGGCGCTAAGGTTCGATGTTTTAGCGGGCCCACAAGAAAACACTCCACTTTTCACGTGATTCATTTATTTCTTCCACGTGTATTTCTTATGCTAATGAGTGTGTGTATGGTGTGTGTGCCGTATGCGAGTCGTTATTATACAAGCCGTTTGATTGTAAGCGAGCCGTTTAAGAGCTGCTATGATTGTAAGCGAGCCGTTTGTAAGCGAGCCGCTATAAATTAATCGCCCTTACTCGCGGTTGTAACCAAACTGTTCTGTCCGCCGCTTAGTAACAAGCATAGAACCTAACATGTAAGCTTAAAGCGCAAGATGCAACGGTTAATTTCCCAGCACGTAGGCTGGCGCTTAAGAATAAGTATGAAAATGAAAGAGAATGAGTGATATGGGTTAACCCATTGGTGGCTGCGTCGGGTCTGCTGGGCAGTTAGCGAATTTCGGCGGCAACATTCCCCCCCCAGTAAAGCTGCTCTCTTCAGGGGGTTGCTTTGCTCCAAAACAGCCGACGTCTAATACAGCTACTTTAGCCACGGGCCGTTGAAGAGTCCCGTTGGCAGTTCTGATGATCACTCGACGCACCTGGTTGTCTTTGGCCAGGATTGTTTGCTCGACTATACCTTTTGGCCATCTATTTCGGGGCAGAGTCTCGTCCAATATTACAACGACGTCTCCAGCTGCTATTGGGTGGTCTCTTCCTAAACCATTTTCCTCGCCTGGCTAAATCTGGAACGTATTCGCGTACCCATCGTCGCCAGAATTGATCGGCGAATTCTTGTACAGCTTGCCACATGTGCTGTACGGTATGTGTGGTTTCGAAGACTGGTTTATAGCCGCTTGCTGATCCTAGTAGTAGATGGTTAGGGGTGATAGCCTCGTCGTCTTTGTTGTCCAGAGAGACAAAAGTAAGCGGTCTGGAATTTAGGATGAATTCCACTTCCCAGAGTGCGCTTTGTAGGCCCTCGCTCGTGAATTTTCTCGCTGGGCAGATGGCTTAGAGTACTGTCTTGACGGAACGAACAAGTCGTTCCCATGCTCCCCCCATATGAGGAGCGGCTGGTGGTTTAAATTTCCATTTGATGTCATCGAACGCCGGTTGCACGGCGTTGAAGTTGATCGTCTGCGCTTTGTCACAGATAATCTTTTCAGCAGCTTTGAAGTTAGTGCCATTGTCGCTGTAAATTTCTCTCGGGGTCCCGCGATGCAGTGTCCAAAGAGCACGCCATATAGAATGCATATAGAACGCACTGCCCGTATGGTTAAGCAGGTGAAAATAACGTCCCATCTTTTTTCGCTTCGCCGTCTTACAGCAACCAAGAAGGGCCCGAAGTAGTCGATACCGACGCAAGTGAAGGGACGTTGGTAGGCAGCCAGCCTGGCGATGGGCAAGAGAGCCATTTGCGGTGGAACAGGCATGGCGCTCTCATTTTTACAGCGTTGGCAAGACTTCCGCATGCCTTTGTATAAGGCTCGTAGGCGTGGTATGTAAAACATGCCTCGAATCCTGTTAATACACGTCTCATGGGATGTGTAGTGCATTTCCCGATGATACCAGTTCACTATGAGCCGAGTAATGTGGTGCCCATATGGGAGCAGTATTTGGTTTTGGCCGTTTAGGTTTTCTGCTCGCCCTCGGGTACGTAGGAGCTGGTTTTCATCTAGAAAGATATTCAAACATATGAGTTTAGAATTTGTTTTTAAAGGTTTACCTCTCGTTAAGTTGCGAATTTCTGGGTTGAATTCAGATGACTGCGCATGCCGCAGTAGGAGTGTGCGTGCCTGCTGAATCATCTCGTAAGACACCTCTGTAGGTGGCGATGCCTTCTTTTGTTTCGCTTTCAGTTTCTCAATGTAGAGAACAAAGCGCGCGAAAGCTCGATATAGCCTGCGCCAGTCGGAAAAATATTCCGCGTTAAGTTTTAGCTCCATCGGCGAATTGTCGATGAAGAGTATGTTATGCCTGACTTCAGCATTGTTTGGTGGCCCCAAATCATCGCATTTTGGCCACTCGTGTTGATCCTGCAGCAAATAGTTTGGACCGTGTAGCCAAGTTTATATTTATTGGCGTTGATTGTTTTAGTAGCAAGATCTGCAGGGTTAAGGTTGGTTGGAACCCAGTTCCATTGGCTAACGTTTGTGAATTCCAGTATTTCGCCCACGCGGTGCATGACGAATTGCTGAAACTTTCGTGGATCCATACGAAGCCATTTGAGAACAGTCTTTGAGTCGGACCAATAACAACTCGAGTTAATTGACAAACTTGGATTGCGTTGGATTCGGTTACTCAGCTTTGCTCCGATAACTGCGGCCTGCAGTTCCATCCTTGGTATAGATAGTGGACTTAACGGTGCCACTTTCGCCTTGGAGGCCACGAAGCTGAGGTAGGTTCTTTCCCCCTGGCGTGTGCGAAGGTAGCAGACTGCTGCGTATGCCAATTCGCTGGTTTGGGTGTTTTGGTGTTTTGTCGCTGTCTAAAACGTTGCGCTTCATCCTGGCGAACTTGCAGATGAATGTGAATACGTCGGAGTTCGGCATCCAATATAAGCCGAGTACCTTTTCTGTTGCGGTAATTTCGACAGCTTCGGGGAGTAGCGAATCGCTCTTTAGTATTCGTAGGACCTCCTTTGAGTTCGAAGACCAATTGCGTATGTGGAAACCACCTGCTGCATGGATGTCTCTGACTTGAGTTGCGATGTTTCCGACTTCCACGTAGTTGTCGCCGCTGTATATAAAATCATCCACGTAGTGGTAGTCCTTCATGGCTTGTGCTGCTTGAGGGTACTGTTGGCAGAATCGATCTGCATTTTTGTCACGAATAAAGTGTGCAATGCAGGGTGCGCAATTGATTCCGAAAGTAAGCGCTTCCATAACATAGACGTTAGGCTCTTGCCTCTCGGATTTGCTGTCGAACCACAGAAACCTTTGCGCATGGGTGTCTGCTAGTCTCACTCGGATCTGGTGGAACTTCTCGGCGATATCGCAACAGATCGTCACTCGTCCCACTCGGAATGAGAGTAAGAGGTCAAACAGGGAGTTTAGGAGATCTGGACCACTCCAGATGTAGTCATTCAGGGCCTGGCCGCCGGATTGGGCGGCTGCGTCCCATACAAGCCGGACCTTCTCTGGTTTATTTCGATTTTTAGTTATGAAGGTTGGTAGATACCATGTCCGTCTGTTTGGTGCAGCTATTTCCTACGGCGTCAGCATGCGATCATAGCCCTTTTCGACGAGGTTTTCGATTTGCTTGGTGATTTGCTCCTTCAACTGTAGTTGTCGGGAAAATTGCTTTTGTAGGCATTTAAGCCGTTTTAGTGCGTTTGCGTAGCTATCAGGTAATAAAACTTCAGGGTCTTTCCACATTAGACCGACCTCTTTCTTCTGGTGATGATAGCGGTTTTGCTGTGGTAGCGTCTAATGAGAACGCTTGTTTGATGATCTCATGCAGCTTGGCGTCTGCGTCTCGGCATCCACACATGTGAACGCTGACATTAGCTCTAGTGGCCCTTGATGGCGTGGAGCTTTGTAGTGCCCATCCCGGGCACGCGAGGTTCCAGTTATTTGTGCCGATTAGGATGCTTGGGCGTGCGTTGGTGTATGATGCTATCGGTAGTCCCGCTAGGTGAGGGAATTCTTTGGCGAGAGCCCTTATGTCGATAGACTGTACAGGTAGATCCGGGGTATCTACTCTGTGAACCTCTTCCAAGTAGAATTGATTGCCATTATGTGGATTGGCAACCGTAAGCGTGACACGTTCCGATGCATTTTCTTCGCGTGTTGTATCGTTGGTCCATGTTAGGCACAGTGGATCTGGAACGCCTTTTAAGCCGAGTTGCTTAAAGACCTTGTTGTCGATGAGCGTTAGTGCCGATCCCTCATCTAGAAATGCAAAAGTGTTAGTGACTTTCGTTTTATTGATGATTTGTATTGGAATGACACGGAAATATGTTGAGCCAGACTCTCTGGATCGTTGGGTGTGCTTGCCCTCCGGCGTATGCACGTTGGTGACCATAGCTGGTCTGTTTGGGCTGCTGGATTTCGCAGCCTCTGGCATCGGCTGCATCTCATGGATCAATGGGTGATGTTTGCATCAGAAAAGACATCTTTCGTTGATGTGGCGTGGCTTTGAACGATGGGCAGCTGTGTATTTTGTGCCCAGGTTCGTTACATACGACGCACGTAATTTCCTTGACCTGCTCTTTAGGTGCCTCTGTGTGATGATTTAGGCTTCCGCTCTTCTTATGGTAAAGCGGCGATGTTACCTGGCTTGCTGCTTCAGCTATGTCGTAGATCCATTTGCTAAAAGATTCCATTGATGGTACCTTAGAGTCTTTGGGAAACATTGCCCACTGCAGCTTCAATTGTGTGGGGAGTTTCTCTAGTAGCTCTTGTACGAGCATTGGGTTTTGCATGTAACCTGTGAGTCCACATGCTTCCATCGTTGAGTAGATGTTTCGTACACACAGTGCGTATTCGATAAGTGGTTCAAGCTTATCTTTTATTGCGGGTAGTTGCCGCGTTTTTTCCAGTAAGTTGTGCAAAATATGCTCTGGCCGACCGAAACACATACGTAATATTTGTATGATTTCAGGGACCATTGCTGGTAACAGGAGTTTGGATTGAACTAACTCACGTGCTTTTCCCTTCAGGCTAGCTTGCAGCCGCATAAGATTTTCTGCATTCGTATACCCAGCGATTTCCGTACTTGTCTGAAAACTACTGTAGAATAGAGGCCAGTTCTGAGGATTGCCATCAAATGTTGGAAGCTCTTTCGGTATCGCTTGACGGGCTGCAAGTTGTGCGGCGCTTGGTATTGCTGTGTTTAGGTCTATGTCCATTCGCACTTTACTTTCTGGATAGTACGATGCAGCCCTGGTTTGAGTATTTGTGAAATTCCAGGGAGCCATCGGCGTAGCACTTAGGTGCGGTTCACGTGTCGTAGCATGCGTGTTGTTTGAGGTTAGGAACGGCAGCTGCGGTGCCTCGTGATCGTAATGCCTCGTGTCACGCACAGCTGAGTGTGTGACCATCGCTTTTTGTTTGGCAGAAGTAAAAATAGGAACAGCCGTCCTAGCTGTGTCCGGGAATATTTTTGGCGGGCATAGTCCAAAGTCCCGATCCGGTTCTGGTAGCGGCGCCGTTGGTTTTGCTGGTGACGAAGTAGCCTGAGGTTCGCCTGCTCGTGTGGTATTTCCGAGGTTCTGCAGGGCGTTGCTCAATATGGTTGTGATGACTTCCGATGACACGTTGACGCAGTCGCAGTTCCAGCTGTTCTCAGATTTCTCGTCTATTACTCCAACGCAGTCGAAATGATACCAGGAACAGCATCGATTGCATTGCACCATGCGGTCATTGTCTTCCTGCATGCATTTCTTGCAATGATATATTCCACTTGATAAGTCTTTTGTTGCCATGGTTTACCAATGAGTTTATACTTTTAAGCGATGTTGATTAGTTATGTGACCTATGTAGGTCGTAAACGGTTGACCGTTGAGGTTATGTATCACAATTTAGTGATTGGTTATGCAATCATCGAGGTTAACCTCTATATGATTGGCGTGTAGAACCGTGGGTTGACCCATCAAGTTGAGTTAAATAATTAACTTTTTCGGTTCATTTAGTGGTTTACCACTGTTAGATTAATTTATAGAATTAATCTGTAGAATTAATTTATAGAATTCATTCATTGCCTTTATGGCGTAATTTATAGAATTAATTTATAGAATTAATTCCTGGCATAATTTATAGAATTGTTGAGTTTCGCGCTGAGGTTCGATGTTTTAGCGGGCCCACAAGAAAGCACTCCACTTTTCACGTGATACTTCATTTATTTCTTCCACGTGTATTTCTTATGCTAATGGGTGTGTGTATGGTGTGTGTGCCGTATGCGAGTCGTTATTATACAAGCCGTTTGATTGTAAGCGAGCCGTTTGAGAGCTGCTATGATTGTAAGCGAGTGTAATTTAATATCTGCCGTTTGTAAGCGAGCCGCTATAAATTAATCGCCCTTACTCGCGGTTGTAACCAAACTGTTCTGTCCGCCGCTTAGTAACAAGCATAGAACCTAACATGTAAGCTTAAAGCGCAAGATGCAACGGTTAATTTCCCAGCACGTAGGCTGGCGCTTAAGAATAAGTATGAAAATGAAAGAGAATGAGTGATATGGGTTAACCCATTGGTGGCTGCGTCGGGTCTGCAGGGCAGTTAGCGAATTTCGGCGGCATCTTATTCTTAAACAATGAAGAAAAAAGTAAACCAAAACTGTCTTTCGTAATTTAATATCTGCATTTAATGTGCCAAGAAAGTGAAGACATTAGCTTTTTAATGGAAATTTACGTTGTTTATTTAGTGATCGTTACTTTTGGTATACAGAATTTAAAACTAAAGCCTCATACTTCATTCCTATAAAGTCTATTAGAGTTCCCTTTACCTTGCTATTCTCTCTTCGAAAAAAGGTTCTTTATTCATGCTTCAATTCTTCTTTTGTCACATGTATTTAAATGTTTTTATGGTCTTTAGTTAACGACTAATTTTGATTTAACCAGATCAGGGCACTTCTCACATGAGTGCTAATTGAACTGAATTTAAAATGAAAGTAAACAAAACGAGAAGCCGCAAGTTTGAATAAAGAAAGTGAGTTGACTTCTGTTTAGAGGGAATTGAGCTTCATTGGAGATGTGAAAATTCTTAAGCCCCCAGTTCTTGTTTAGTTCTTCAACCAAATGGATCGAACATTTGCTGGCTTAGCTCTTTGGCTATGGTTTCTACTGTCTTCTGCTACGGCTTCCAGCAGTTACAGTAGCAATAGTCACCTCAAACGCTTTAGTAGATCGCTTATCTTTCCGCCCACCACACCGACACGTTTACAATTTATTGGCGGTATCGGTATACCTGTTGATGGTTTACATTTCGAATCAGTTACATCTGGCTATGTGTTGAAAGCAGAATACTTTCTGCCCACCAATTCAACAGAGATCACGCGAGTTAACATCTTGGCCAAGACGTGTTCGAGGAAAAAAGAGTAACTTTTCCCTGTGTTTATTTACTTTTTAGTATTTTTTATTATAAAATTAAAACCTCCGTCTTGTTTGACGTTCAACACACAATTATCATTTTTATTCGGCGACAATGCCGTTCTCTCCTTCAGTGAATTATGTATATATGTATGTATGTATATATGTATGTATGTATGTATATATGTATGTAAGTATCTATATATGTGTGTAAATATGTATGTACGTATATATGTAAGTGTCTATATATGGATATATGTATGTGTGTAAATATGTATGTACGTATATATGTACATATGTGTTATTTGTTGCCCTTTTTGATGTGTTGTCCATGGTAGTTGAAGGTGAATTCGTTGGTGTGGTGACCGGGTAGGTAACTCCTCCCCTCTGGATTGAAGTAAGGGCCATAGCGGTGGTCTGAACGAAATTAGTAGCGACTGGTGGTGGTTTGAGAACAATTCATCCTCTTTAAAGGATTAAAATATAGTTGCGCTTTGATTGCTTTCAGGTGAGGTTGTCTATGCTAGGTTTTAAGTCTATTTAACACCAACAAAACAAACTCCCTTTCTGGTTCCAGAATTTCCGGTTGTTCTGTCCATTGATGATTTCTTGTAGATAATTTGTATCCCACGTTGGGGCAAAAAAAAAAAAACATAATTTTATCTTTAAGAGGCTTAATACTATATCTATTATAAATAACATGTTTAGGTATTTTCAGATATTTAGTCTTGTCATTGGTAATGGTATAATGAATGAATTTATAATCTTTAATTCTGAACATTGGAATTTTTATGTAAAATATTACATTAGTTTTGTTTACAAATGTATCTATTTCAAGTAATCTATATAAATGTTCTTGCGATGAAATTGTGACATTTCGTTTTTCTAAAATTTCTGTGATCTTGCCTTCTTTAGTTGAAAAAAAAATAAATTTTGGGATAATTTTAAGCAAAAAAAAAAAATAAAGTATTATTTAAATGGTTATACATAACATCAATGCTAAGGCCAATTCTATTTAAATATTGACGAACATGGATTTCGTTGTGTTCAGTGCCTAATTCCTTATAGATCTTATTTTTATACTTTTTTTTTTTTTTTTTTTTTTTTTTTTTAAATTACTTATAATATTCTGTTTGTTATTATCGGTTGATCGGTAATGTGTGAAAATTTTATAATTATTTTATTATTAACGTTTCATTGATGATTGACATTGTTTATTCATTTGTTCATGCTCCCTTTAATTACCCTAAATTCCTTTCTTTTTTTTTTTATTCTTTTTGTGTAATAAGTATGTTGTTGTTAACAATAATTAGGTATATATGAAAAATCGTATTTAATAATTTTTTGTTTGCTTGTGTTTTTGTGTTTTATATTATATATGTATATGTATACCTGGTTTTTTGCTTTCTTGTCAATCGTTTTATTTTTGACTTGTGAATTTTTTGCTTTTTCTTTGTAATAAATGTGACCCCTTATCTTTAGTGACAATATGTTTTGAAAAGCGAGGAGTCAATTTATTTCTTCTATTTTCTTTTCTGAATACTGTCTCGTCAGTTTCCACTTATGGTGGATCCTTCCTTTCTTCGTTTAGTTTTAAAGTTCGTTTTTTATTTTGATCAGATATTTGTTGAGCAATCGTGGGGTATATTTTTTTTTGATAAAGGTCTAAGTCTTGTAAATAATCGTGTTCGTTAGTAAATTTTAATGCTTTTTGAAACAGGTGGGTTCGACCCGAGAATAATTCAAAGGGTGTGAAATTAGTTGCAGAGTGTATAGCATTGTTGTAAGTGATCAATGCTTCAGCGATGATATCGTCATGTATTGTGGGAGTTTTTTCAGTTTTCCTCTTTTCCATTATTAGTCTGTAAATTTCTGTTAAAGACGAATGAAATCGTTCAACAGGGGCGTTACTTGAAGACTGTTGAAAAGATGTGACATGTCTGGTGATATTGTATTGAGTGCAAAAATCAATGAAAAGATTTCCTGCGAACTCTGCACCCTGGTCACAAACAATCTTTTTAGGTATGCCATGAGTGCACATAAAATGTCTGATTGATTTTACTATATTTAGGCTATCTCTTGCTGGTATAGTGTACCCAGCAGCAAATTTTGAAAACTTGTCTATTATTGTTAAAACATTTTGATGGTTAATGGTGTACAAATCGATATGAATTATGTCTAATGGGAGTTTTGGAACCTCTGTTTCCTGATAGGGAACTTTTTGCGGATGTCTATCGTATTTCAGGGTTTGGCATAAGTCACAATTGTTTATTGTTTTTGTATCCTGTGTGGTACGTTCTTCCAAAACTCTGTGCATCTAACAAGTTTATAGAGTGTACTGTTTGAAAAAAACTGTGAAAAAACCTCTTGTACTATTTTGAATATTGTGTCAGTGGTAAAAATTGTACTAGTTTTATTTGGTTTTAAAATAGTTCTCAAAATTCTAATCACGACTTTTTTATTAAAAATGGGTTCTGATATAATGCGGCGAAGTTTGTTTTTAAACGGGCTTTCGATTTTGATGTTAGAAACTGGATCTTTGTTAAGGATAATTTGGATATTAAAATCGTTTAAACATTTTTCCGAAATTGCTATAAGTTGTGAAATGTTCTCCAGGCCTGAATGTACGGTTTCCTCACATGTCGCATCGACTGATTCTTGGTCATTTAAGTTGATATCAAGTGTTGTTCTGCTCAAGGCGTCAGCAATCACGTTTTGAGACCCCTTTTTGTATATAACTTCGTAATCGTACTCTAACAGTCTGAGCTTCCATCTCACCAATTTGGAATTTGGTTCCTTGAAACTCATGTCAGGGGCTTATGGTCAGTGACAATTTTAAATTTTTGACCAAAAAGAAACGGTCTAAAATACTTAATTGCCCAAATTATGGCAAGCATCTCTTTTTCGACGGTAGAGTAGTTCGCCTCGGTGTCCGTTAGTGTTCTGCTAGCGAATGAAACTGGCTTGTCCGATCCCAAGTTTCCTTGAGATAAAACAGCCCCTAAAGCGACATTACTTGCATCTGTAGTAAGTATAAACGGTTTATCGAAATCAGGGTATATTAGGATCGGGTCATTACATAACAAGGTTTTACAATATTCGTTTTGATAAAGTCCTCGTCAACAGTAACCTTTGATTTTCCCTTCAGTTGTTTAGTTAGTGGTTTTGTTATTTTAGCAAAATCTTTAATAAATTTTCTATAATAACCCATGACACCTAAGAATGATTTAATTTGTTTCTGTGTAGTAGGCAAAGGGAATTTCTTTATTGTCTCAATCTTTGTCGGGTTTGGCTTTACCCCTTCGGGGGTAACAATGTGACCCAGATATTCGATTTCCTTTTTCAGGAATTCAGACTTATCCGGTTGTAATTTTAAATTTGCATTTCTAATTTTCTTGAAGACTTTTTTTAAATGTTGGATATGTTCCTGTAAGGATGGGGAGAAAACAATGATGTCATCCATATATGCAAGGCAACAGGTTCCAAATAAGTCACCAAATAAGGAATCTATTACCCTTTGAAAAGTTGCAGGTGCATTAGTCAGGCCAAAGGGCATTCTGATAAACTCGTAATGTCCTTCCTCCGCCGAAAATGCTGTTTTCTGGATGTCGTCCTTGTGCATCTCTATCTGGTGGTAACCACTGGCTAAATCCAGTATTGAAAAATATTTCGATTTCCCAATTCTATCCAAGACATCGGTTATTATTGGCATAGGGTACTTGTCTTTTATGGTTTTCTCATTTAGCTTTCTAAAATCTACAACTAGACGCCACTTTCTTTTTCCTGAGGCATCGGCTTTTTTTGGCACAAGCCAAATCGGTGCACTCCAAGGAGAGTGACTATGTCTTATTATTTTATTATCGAGTAATTTTTTTAATTGTTCCTTTACCTCAATTCTTTCATGGAACCCATACCTATAGGGTCTTGTATAAATCGGGATATCATCTTTAGTCAAAATCTTATGTTTGACTTCGTTTGTAAATGATAGTTGCTTACTGTCGTCATAAAAGATGTCAGAAAATTCAACACAAATGTCTTTTAATAATTGGATTTCTTCTGAGTTGATATGGGCAGTTCTAATTACTTTGTTAAAATCAAATGAGCTTAAATCTGTTTCATTATCATTTTGGAAAGCGATGTTTACTTCTATATGCTGACCTTTGGAATATGAATTTACTTGAAGGGGTTGGTCAAAACATATACTTTTATGTGAATCGGAGTAATTTGTTATTTCGACCCAACTGAAGTTATTTTCTGCTGAATATAATCCGTTTGAAATAAAAAGGTCATTATCTAGTTGTATTTCCTGACAAAGAAAAGTGCCTTCTTTAAGGTTAACAGGGATCTTGATTAGTTTTCTGGTTGAATGCTCAATCTCTAGCTTCTCTCCTGCTAAATTTTCTTTTGTGAGTATTGGGAGTTTAGCATTTTGTGTGATCAACACGAAATTTTCTAAGTCTACTTTTGATTTCAATGTTTTTAGTAAATCGATTCCTATAAGGCCATCGAAAAATGAATGGAATTTAAATAATAAAAATTTTAGTGTACCAATTTGGTTAAATTCATTAAACATGTCTAGTAAACATGCTGATTATAGTGCATGTGTATTTATAATTGTTTTTATAATTCTTGGCTCGGTTAGTTTAATATGTTGTTCACTTGGAACAAATTGAGGGTCAATAAAAGAAGTAGTAGACCCTGTGTCGATCAAAAGGTTTAATTTTTTACCAAATGGGAATTGAATTTGAACATATGGTAAAATCGAGCCATGTGTGTGCTTGGTTATGTAGCCTGCTTGGATGTTGAGGCTACATACTGAAAATTTTGGTCATCATTAATGTTGTGCAACTCATCTCTTTTTTTTATTTGATTACTGTTGTTTGTGTTGGATTTTGCAGACTCGTTAGAGAAGTTGGAATTTCTAGTTTGAGTACTATAGTTTCCCCAATTTTTCTGTCTCTGTCGGTCACTTTGTTGCTCATTGTCGTACTTTTTTTGTTTAAATGGTCTTTGATTGTTGTTACTGTAATTATTTGTTTTTCCCTCTTGAGACCAATTTCTCTCCCTTTTTTGTTGGTTTCGGGGCCCAAACGATTCCGAATTTCGACCATTATACGTTGTTCTTTCAAAGCTCTGATTTATTCGCCTAGCTTCTCTTTGACTAGTATAAACTTCCTTTTCCGCAATTGCTATTTCATATGCTGTAACGATATCCGTGGGGTCTCTGCCTCGAACTATTGAACCTAAAGGTCCACGAAGTCCCTTCAGAAAAGTGGTTAGACATTGGTTAAGAAACAATTCTTTCTTTGTTTGTATGATAGTTGGATTGGTATCCTTTTGGTCCATGTGTTTAGTAGAGCTCTTTGAATATTTGTGATTTTTTCGTATAATATCTCTACCGGATGGCTTTGCAGTGTTAATATTTCAAGTTCTGCTATTAGATTATACTCGGTTCTTTTATCGACAAAGTGTTTTATTAAGGTATCTTTAATTTCATTCCAATTATGTCGCACATTTGATTGATACAAGACTTCATGAGCTTTACCCTGAATTTTGTTCCTGATTGCTCTCAAAATCATGATCCCTGCAGGTGTCTGATCTGCTCCTTTAATAAGAATTAAAAACTCCTCAACATTGGTAATGAATTCTTTTAGTCCCTCTTTATTTCCCTCATATACAGGCATAGACTGAATCAATTGTAATAAATCAGATATCTTAAACCCACCTAATGGCTCCTGTGTTTGTGGGCCAGTGGGTTGGGCTGGAGGAATCTCCTGATCTAAAGGCATTGATAATTCGAAACTCATTGGTAATTCGAAAAATTATTTTTTTTTGAATTTGTTTTGTTAGTATCTAGTCTCTTAGATCGTGTTTCTTACTTTTTAACTTAATCGTAGCTTAATATATCTTTCTTACTTATGTTTTATTGTAATTAGTGTTATGTGTAAGCAAGGTGTCCTTCCTTCTTATTTTTTTGTTGACTCACGAATTGTTGTCCGTCCGTGTGGCAAGTGATGAAATGATGGTTTTAAATAGTTGTTGTTTTATTTTGCGGTTGTGCTGAAGCTAACTGAGATTGTTGCTCGTTGCAGTAGTCCCAACTTCTTTTTTTTTTTTGAATCTGTTGACTCACGAATTGTTGTCCCTCCGTGTGGCAAGCGATGAAATGATGGTTTTAAATAGTTGTTGTTTTATTTTGCGGTTGTGCTGAAGCTAGCTGAGATTGTTGCTCGATGCAGTAGTCCCAACTAAGGGCGGACAGTCGTCAGCCGTGAATTTCACCAGATTAAGCCTTGTTAATAAAAAAAAAATTATTATTATTTTTGAATAGACAAGCTTTTATGTGTATTCAACATCTTTATTGTTGTTTCAAAATTGATATATATGTATATTTTTTTGTTTTTTTTTTTTTTATTTTTTTTGTTTATTATATTTTTTTTATTTATTATTATTTTTTTTTTTTTTTTTTTGTTTTGTGGGTTTTTTTTTGTTTTTTGGGTTTTTTTTTGTTTTTTTTTTTATTAGCTCTGTCCAATACAGCAGGTTCCGGTTACACATACACACAAACTTGTGGGCACATATAACCGTCTAGCGCAATAAGAACACGAAAAAAAAATTTGTACAACAACTTATGTGTTGGTTTAAACAGCTTATGTATCGTTTAGCTATTTGTTCTCCTCCTTTTTTTTTTTGAGTATAAAAACCAGAAAAAAAAACCAGCTGGTTTGCCCCCTTTTACTTTGGAGGGTCCCTTGGGAATCACAAAGTTGGGGAAAGTTATATTATTTTTATAGTAGTGTTTTTTGTTTATAGTTTTAAATATTTTATTTTCTTTTTTTTTTTTTTTTTTTTTTTTTTTGAGTATGAAAACCAGAGGTTGGTTTGCCCCCTTTTACTTTGGAGGGTCCCTTGGGAATCACAAAGTTGGGGAAAGTTATACTATTTTTATAGTAGTGTTTTTTGTTTATAGTTTTAAATATTTTATTTGAATCAATTTTGTTGTTGGTTTCTTTTTTTTTTTTTATCTATATATATATATATATATGTACCTTACCCCTTTCACTTTCGGCTAATATTGTTGGGCCTTTGCTTGCTCAATCTTGAAGCATTCGAATTTCACAGCTTGATGTTTAATTTGCACACACTTTGACTTCTGTCTACTTTTCTTTTATATATATTATTATTATTTTTTTTTTGAAGATCGATGTTGCTTCCAAGGCGGTTAAAAATTAAATGACTCGCTGCCCAAAGGTTAGGAAACTACAAAACGCACTCCAAAATTTGCGACGCCACTCGTCAAACAATTCTGACTGTCGCGACATCGCTGTCGTTCTGTTCTAACGGAACACGTAAAGCCACCAAAATGTGCGACTCGCGACGCGGTCAGACGAAAAAGATGATAAAATAGAGAAGCTTGTCGCGAAGCAACTTTGTACCGTTGCGGCATCTCCGTCACTCTGACGAGACATGCAAGTCTGCAAAATGTAGCAAACGACAATGTCGCCTGTTACGCAGCTTGTACCGCGACGCGGTCAGACCAAAAAGATGATGAAGTAGAGACGCTTGTCGCGAAGCAACTTTGTACCGTTGCGGCATCTCCGTCACTCTGACGAGACACGCAAGTCTGCAAAATGTAGCAAACGACAATGTCGCCTGTTACGCAGCTTGTACCCATATACATGTGTGTATGTGCTTATCGGGAATTGCTGAATTCGGGGGAACGAATACACCCGAAGCAAAAATTTGAAAAAGATGATTAAATATTTTAAATTCGAGTGAAACTGAAAGGCAACACCAACATCAATATCATGGAGTACACATTGACGATTTATACATATGTATGTATATGTATGTACATATGTATGTATATGTATGTACATGTTTTGTTGTCTTTATCGCTCTGTCCGATACAGTTGGTTCAATCGCAAAATGCACTGGTTTAGCACACTTAACCATCTCTAGCACGATTAGGCAACAATTTATGCATTATTATAAATTTTTTTTTTTTTTTTTTTTATTGCCAATGCAATATTTGTGAATCATTATTTAAATACTTTTCGTTTTTTTTTTTTTTTTTTTTTTTTTTTTTAATGAAATATTTGTGAATTATTATTTAAAACCTTCTTTTTTTTTTTTTTTGATACTTAGATACTTATGCATGAACGTAGGTTCCTTCGGGGCACTTTTTCCCGTCCCTGAAGTCGTTAAGTTGCGCCTGCGCCAGTTAACATCTTGGCCAAGACGTGTTCGAGGAAAAAAGAGTAACTTTTCCCTGTGTTTATTTACTTTTTAGTATTTTTTATTATAAAATTAAAACCTCCGTCTTGTTTGACGTTCAACACACAATTATCATTTTTATTCGGCGACAATGCCGTTCTCTCCTTCAGTTAATTATGTATATATGTATGTATGTATATATGTATGTATGTATATATGTATGTAAGTGTCTATATATGTATGTATGGATATATGTATGTGTGTAAATATGTATGTACGTATATACGTAAGTGTCTATATATGGATATATGTATGTGTGTAAATATGTATGTACGTATATATGTACATATGTGTTATTTGTTGCCCTTTTTGATGTGTTGTCCATGGTTTGTGTAGTTGAAGGTGAATTCGTTGGTGTGGTGACCGGGTAGGTAACTCGCGCGTCTATCTCAAACCGATGACCGTATCGGCCAGAGAGAAGGAGACAAATGGAAATGAGCAGTTTGACTATGGTGCCATATATCGTTGGATTATTTATCGTGGCATTGAGATGATATTGGACAATATGGGACTACCCGGACGGAGTTGTTTGCTACGAGTGATTTGTGAACATGCAGCTGTTCCCTTGAGCCATGAAAGCGGTTTACTTGGCGAGATTCTACACATTATATTAACTCCATCGAGTTCGAATGACAAACTAACGCATCGAATGGATGGTGAATATCAAGAGTCTGAAACGAGTCTGGCAAACGTGGTGGTGATTGTAATGCAGCCTATGCCAAAAAGTGTTCAAAATCACCCATGGATCTGATTAGTATTATAATGAAAGTGAATAAATGAAAATGAAACCTGATTGATTGTTATACAATGATTTCATTAAGTTTGGTGACAATAAGTGAATGTGATGTGTCCACGTAGCGAATGTTAGTTAGTTAGTTAGTTTTTCTGTGTGTTTAACTAACTAAAGCCTATCTAAAACTTTGTGTAAGACAATTTTTTTTTGGGGCGCACAACATAAACTGCAATCACGTACAACCAGGTGTGACAATTAGTTTTCGCACACGTTGTCAGCATGATCTGCATGCCCAATCAGCATCAGTTGTAATTAAACATACGAAACACCCAAACAAACACACACACACACAAAGGGAGAGAGTAACACAAATACGCAACACAATGTATGCAATATATACGTTGCGTATGCGTGATGTGTGAAATTATTACGAGAGATCGGTTACTGAGGGGGAAGAAACACAACTGTTTCATTCCTCTGCTTAATTCAGTTAAATTTAAATACCAAATACAATTTATATGAATTATATGTATATATATATATTTGAAGCCGTTAATACATGCCACTAATACAAATTTAAAAAAACTACAAATGTTATGAAAATCAACTAACGAAAAAGGCTAAATTCCCCCTGATTGATTGTTTAATTAATGAAACTATCCCCAAGAGTTAATGAATTCTTCAATTTTTGAATACAAGTTTTAAAATACAAACATTAAATATAAAATTTATATATTTAAACTTATTTATTTTGCTAAAAATCATATTAAAATTTAAAATCCAGTTTTGATTAACTTCAAAAAAAGGTCGAAATGTAGACAAACACCAAAAACGAAAGACCCGCCTTATTACACATACTGTAAACCATGTTTTTTGAATATAGTACAATATACTATAACAAAAATATTTGGGCCCCACGGTTAGTTGGTTAAGGCGAAGCCCTTTACACTAATTGTGATGGCGTCCATAAAAAAGGTGGAATCTGCAGTTGCAAGGTTTGCCGTTCTTTTTTCGCTTCATGTAGTTTGAATTCCCAACTACTTTTAGCGTTGAAGATATGGTATGGCATTTACAATTGTGAATTCTTTAGCGAAATCTTTTGATGATAGAACTTGGTGGTTTTTGAAATAGCTATACAGACAACCTGCTCACCTTTTGTGCTGCCTATGATTTAAAATCTTACAAATAAATTAGTAAGATTGACCTGAAGCCCCGCTCAAACAAAGTTTTTTGATTAATTAAGAAACTTTTATCACATTTATCATATATGCCATGGGCCATTAGAGGTTCAATTCTTTGCTGTTCTTTCAGTGGTTCTTGGTTTACATTTATTGCCTTAATTCCTTTTTTTGGACTGATTTCATTTTTTCATCTTTTCTTCATTTTTTTTGCTGATTGTCCCCTCTTTTTTTTCTTCGCTGCGATTATTTCTAGTTCAACAATTTCATGTTGATTTTTGACATTTTGTGCAAACATTTTGTGAGTTTTGTTCTGCGTGTGTGTGAGTGCAATTGTTTGTGTGTGTGTGTGTGTGTGTGTGTTTGCAGACATATTATCGACATTTAAATCCCTTATTTTTTGTATGTCCTTTGGGTTTATAAACAAGCGGAGGTCTTACTCTCCATTTCCCTCTCTCTCTCTCTCTCTATCTCTCTCTCTGCCTTACTGTTTGGTGTCCTTGTCCTTGCCCTTGTCCACCACTTAATGGTATTTGACAAATTGTGAAAATCCTTTTGTGGCAAGCATGTCCTTTTGTAACACAACCGTTGTTGCCGCTGTTGCCTGCACACATGACTGCAGTTTGATCTTGCAAGTTCATATTTTTAATCCTTTTGTCGAACACACACACATACACACTTAAACACACACGCAAAAAAATATATATTTTCTAAATGCTTATTTGCATTCTTTTAACATTTTTAAATTTAGTTTTCTTGAGAGAATTGAATAGGATTACCGCCCAAAATCAGAGATAACTTTCTAGTTGCTTGTTTTTGATATTTACTTTTCGCTCTTCACTTCAATTGACGTCATCAATTAATCAAACGTTTTGTGTCCTATTTCAATTGCATAAGTTTGCATAGCACATACATAGGTAAATACTTTTCAAGTAACTGCCTCTTGAGTTGAGTTAAAGTGATGTGAGAGAGAGAGAGAGAACTGTATGCCACTTTGACCAAAAATACACATCATAATCCCTTTTGTAAGGATTTGGCAATGACTTTTTCTCTCTTCAATCGGCTCACTCGACAACCGACCCGAACCGAACTCAACGACCTGCATTCAATTATCGTGTGGCGCAGTTGTACATTGTCTCAGACTATGCTGCCATCTCGTCTATATGTATGTCCTTCATGGCAAAAACTAATGAAGTGCTGCAATGCCTTGAGCAGCCTGCTAATGCCACTAGAGAATGCCAAGACTTTCCACGTTCAGTTTTCTAGCTCCCAGCTCCATGCTTGCATAAGCATGTTTTCTGGTTTGCTTCACAGACAAAGCTTAGAACCACTTAAGACAATCCATTCAGAGCGACAAGGGAGGAGGTGGGCAGGGAGTGCCCGAGAAGAAGAGGTTCAAAAAGAAAGTGAAGGGGCTGTGAGACTCTGAGGTTGGGCAGTTCGTTGCTTTGGCTGTTGAGTTTTTCTGGCCTCACCTGATGATGGTCCCAAATCAACAACACAAAGGATTAAGTCTAAGACACACCACACACACACACAAACACACACACATACACACACTCAATTCCATGCATAGTTTTACATGTCTAAAGACAAAAAATGAATTTATTACACAACCCAAAAACACAAAAAGCTGAGACAATTGCCAATTCCGAAGCAGATGGCAGGCCAGGCAACAGGAGCAGCAAAAGACAAGAAAACAGGAAGAGACGGGTTCAAATAAATGGGCCAGACTTATTTCATTAGGATTATTTTGACTAACATTTACAACTTTCTTTCGCTCTCTCTCTCTCTCTTTCTCTCTGCCTAACTCAGACTTCTATATAGTCATATATACGTATTTATCTGGCTCTGGATTTCTGGCTGGCTATTATAGATTTTGATTGTTTTAGATTCGGATAGAGGAGCTGCTGGCTTAATGCAGAATTCGGCCAAAAAAGGGGTGTGGGCCAATTTGTTGGTATGAGGGCGGGCTTAAACGCGTAAAACGAAAACGATAAAAGAAAAGAAATTGCCTGACGGCATTAATTATAATACGCTTAAAAGTTTTCAACATGTTTTTCCTCAATACACACACCACCAGCCATCCCCCTCCCTCTCCCCTCATTCCCTTTCGTTTTCAAAAATATACCTCTGACTCAGTTTTGAAAGAAAACAAAATGCAACATGGCAAAAAATAAAAGTATATATGTATGTATGTATATCTGAATACAAATTATTCGCATAAATGCATAAGAGAGATCATTGACTTTGAATCGGAACAAAAGGCTTAGCATCCGGCACGCATTCGTTAGACTATCATTAACCCCTGATACCCCATGGAGGAAAAAAACAAAAAACCTAGAACGAAATTAATTTTGTCTTCAATCACCTATCTATGTCGGATTAGTTCAAGATAAAAAAAGGGTTTACTTTTTGATTTTGGATAAACAATTTGTCTGACAGAGAAGTTTTGAAAATATAAGCTAATTTAGTCTCTTTAAAACTGAAAGTCAATTAATTTGAACTATTTTCTTTTAGTATCAAATATCACTTCGAACTCACTAGCTCTAAAGCAATATTTCTGTTACTGACAGTGTTGGTAAAGCATAAAATTCCTTCTAAAGGTTAAATATCAATATCTTTGACTATAAATATATGATCCATTAAGTCTATAAGGTCTTCAAAAGTTAAACTACAACTTGCCTGGAGATTTCCACTAAACAAGTCACATTTCTTTCAAAATTCCCATCCATTTTTAACTCTTTCCATTTGTGTGTGGTTAAACCAGTGCTAGAAAATGACACTAAAGAGGAAAAACTCCAGCTATGGTCCTTTTTTCCCGCGAGTTCTTGTGTTTTTTAGGCTTAGTTGCAGCTTCTTCGACATAGCCTTGAGAGCTGAGAATGATTTTCATATAGTCTTAATATGGTTTTTCATTTTTGCTAAAAGTAAATGCCAAAAAGGATATGCAAGACGGGTGCCAAGAAAAGGTGTGAGTCTTGCGGGTGTGTGTGTGTGTGCTTGAGTCTGTTGTGCAAAGTTCTTAAATCGTCCTCACAAATACTTTCTACTTTGCAATTAAGTAGGACTTAAGTTGAAGTGTATATAAGCACACACACACACACACACACACACACACACACATCAGACACACACACGCACACATTTATGCAGAGTGAAGTCCTTTAAGAAGCTGAGCTGACAAGACATTTGGAAAACTTGTAGCAATTTCCCTAAGACTATTGCTTAATTTCCGGTCACTCTTGCTTTCACATTTTCTTTTTATACCCTTGCAAAAAGGGTATATTAATTTTGGTCAAAAGTGTGCAACGCATAGAAGGAAGCATCTCCGACCATATAAAGTAAATATATGATCAGCACGACGAGACGAGTTCAAATCGCCATGTCCGTCCGTCCGTCCGTCCGTCCGTCTGGATCAACGCAAACTCCTCCTAGACCGAAAGAGCTACAGAGCTGAAATTGTGCATGTAGGCTTGTATATACTGCAGGCGTTGTATATCTTGCATTCAGCCGGATCGGATCACTATATCATATAGCTCCCCTACAAATGGCAAAGTCACGAACAGTGACTTTTCTTAATAACTTTTTTATACCCTTGCAAAAAGGGTATATTAATTTTGGTCAGAAGTGTGCAACGCATAGAAGGAAGCATCTCCGACCATATAAAGTATATATATTCTTGCTCAGCACGACGAGACGAGTTCAAATAGCCATGTCCGTCCGTCCGTCCGTCCGTCCGTCCGTCTGTCCGTCCGTCTGGATCAACGCAAACTCCTCCTAGACCGTAAGAGCTACAGAGCTGAAATTTTGCATGTAGGCTTGTATATACTGCAGGCGTTGTATATCTCGGATTCAGCGGGATCGGATCACTATATCATATAGCTCCCATACAAACGCCAAAGTCACGAACAGTGACTTTTCTCAATAACTTCGTTATTTTTTGAGCTATTGTCGTGAAATTTAATATTGGTGAGTTAATTATACGTATAAACGACTATGCTAAATTTGATCAAGATAGGGTGACTATATCATATAGCTTCCATAGGAACGATCGGTCGAAAACAGTGACTTTTGTCAATAACTTCGTTACTTTTGACGCGATTGCTTTCAAATTAAATATTTGTTAGTTTAGTATATCTGTTAATGACTGTGCCGAATTTGATAAATATCGGGTTACTATATCACATAGCTCCCATAGGAACGATCGGTGGAAAACAGTGACTTTGATCAATATCTTCGTTATTTCCTATGCTAAGATTGTTGGCCATTCTTTCGCAAACATTACCCTTTTTAGATAAAACGTTTTTCCACTTTGAAAAGGAAAGAGTTACCAAAAAACTTGCAAGGGTATACAAACTTTGACGCGGTCAAAGTTAGCCCCGTCCCTCTGGTTATTTTCTGAGCTATTAACATGATATTTAATATTGTGTAAGATTCCAATTATTTACAGAGTCTGTTAAATGCTCATGCATATACCGAAACCAGTATTGTAGTATCGATTGTTAGTGATAAGTATCGATTGTTAGTAATAAGTATCGATTGTTAGTACTAAGTATCGATTGTTAGTACTAAGTATCGATTGTTAGCGATAAGGCCTCGATAGGCGGCGAGACGGCGTCTCTCTTCTCTTCCGGCGACGCAACGAACAAGTTGTCTCTGCGCAGAAAACCAAGATTAAATCCGGAAAATACCAATTAATCATTATCTTTTTTACTCAATAATTAGGTGTTTACAACTCAGAAGTGGGTTGACCACCCGAAAAGATAAATATTTCGGGACACGGCAGGCCACACGTTCCACATCTAGAACGGCCGCCTCCACGCCCACCGCTGCTGGTGCACCCACTGCTGTGACTACCGCTGCAGTACCGAGAGCCGCTGTGCCAACTGCCGACATACTCGCCCCTGCTGGGCCCGCCGCTGCCGCAACCGCCCCTGCTGGGCCAACGGCTGACATGCTCGCCCCCGCCGGGCCAACTGCTGCTATACGAGCCCCTGCTGGGCTAACTGATGGCACATTCGCCCCTGCCGGGCCAACGGCTGACATGCTCACCCCTGCCGGGCCAACTGCTGCCGCATTCGCCGCTTACAGGCCACCTCTGCAGACTGCCGCCGCTGCACCTGCTGCCGCCGCTGCACCTGCTGCCGCCTCTGCACCCGCTGCCACTGCTGTACCCACCACCGCTGCCGCCGCTGCACCCGCTGCCATTGCTGCCGCCGCATCCATTACGGTACCTGCCGCCGCTGCCACATCCACTGTACCTGCGGATGCTGTGCCCGCCGACTATATGTCTGCCATGCGGGTTGGGCCTCGCTCGCCGCCCCCGTCACTGGTCCCGACGCGGACCCATGGGAAGAGATGCCCGCTTTAGTGCCCTCCGTACCGACTGCCGCGGCCGCCATCACACCGGCCACTTCCGCCTCCCCCAGCCTGGATGAGCAACTGGTGACGCTGCAGAAACAACATGAGTTGCTACAGCTACAGCATCAAATCCTCAAACTGCAGCAGGGGATTGACGAATTCCAAGCACCGAGGCAGCAAGTCAGTGACGTGAGTGTCATTGAGAGCATGGTGGCTCGATTTTCAGCGGATAACGGATATGACGTGAAGAAATGGCTGAACGATCTGGAAGACGCATTTGGAATTCTGCAGTTGAACGACCGCCTACGTTTGATCGCATGCCGTCGTATGCTGGAAGGTACGTCGGCGGTGCTGCTGCGCACGGTATCGGTGCACATCTACGAAGAATTGAAGGCAATCCTCTTGCGAGAATTTGGACGCTCGTGTAGCATCGAGGAAGTGTACCACGCTCTGCGTGGCCGGCGCATCAAGGCAGGCGAGGGATGTTTAAGATTCGCAATCGAGATGCAGGAGATTGCCATTAATGCTCCGATTCCGGAGAACGAGCTGGTCGACCTGATCATTGATGGATTGCGGGACAATTCTACTCGAGTCGGCATGCTGTACTCAGCTCGGACGGTGGCTGAACTGAAGCCCCTACTGGAACGCTACGAGCGCCTCCGTATGCAGGCCGCTGCCTCCAGACAAAGCAATAGCAAAGCAACAACAACTGCCGTGGCGCCTGGAAACAAATCGTCAGGCACCGCCACGAGTGAGACCAGATGTTTCAACTGCTCAGGATGGGGGCATTACAAGAGTCAATGCCCGAAACCAATGAGACCTCCGAATTCATGTTTCAAGTGTGGCATAGTGGGCCTCATCTACAAAAACTGCCCGTCTCGAATTGGAAATGCCACCAATTTCATTGCTGCCGCCGCCGCTGATGAAGCAGGAGTTCGACTAGACCATTTACAACTGGTGAGTGTTGCTTTTGTTTGTGATGAAGTGCAAGATAGGAAATTTATAGATATGTTTTCTCTCCTTGATTCGGGCAGTCCAAAGAGTTTTATCCGTCAATCTGAAGTCCCCTCCAACTGCCGTCTTAGCCCCCGTACATTGAACTGCCGTGGCCTAGGAAATAGCCAACTTCTGTCCTTAGGCCAAGTCCAGTGTAGGGTTCGCCTCCGCAACACAGAGATAATACATACGTTTGAAGTCCTGACGAACCAAGCAACCGAACTGCCGATGATTATAGGTAGAGATCTTCTGTATAAAATTAATATTAGACTCTGTAAACTGAAAGAACTGAAATATGAAAAAGAATCGTTGATACTCATAAATAAACCGACTGAATGTATAAATCCAAAACTTACTGCTGTTCTGAAGTCTTTTAAAATATTGAGGAAAGATCTAGCGGTACTACCGCACGACAGGAATGAGATTGTGTCTGCCGAAGTGTTGTCTGATTCTCCCCTTCTAGAAACTTCTGCTGTACCTTCGGAAACACTGAACGATGCACTTATGGCGATAAATGCCATTGAGCTCCCCGCTGTCAGTGAGTTAGACTTTGATATAGATCCCACGTTATGGGAACCGCAGCCCTTAAGTCTATTATTTCCACTTCGTATGTACAAGTTGATCCAGATTTAATCAAGCCCATGAACTATGAGATGAAAATAGAATTGACTAGCCAAACTCCGATTTTCTGCCGCCCCCGCCGTCTGTCGCACCACGAACGCATCGAGGTGCGTGAGATTTGTGACGATCTCTTGAAAGCGGGTATTATTCGCCACAGTAGTTCTCCTTACGCTGCCGCTATTGTCCCTGTCCGGAAAAAGGACAACACAATGAGGAAATGTGTAGATTACCGGCCGTTAAACAAAATAACAGTTCGAGATCATTTTCCGATTCCTCTGTTAGATGATTGCATTGAACATCTGGGTGGCAAATCATTCTTCACTATCTTGGACTTGAAGAACGGTTTCCACCATGGGAAAATGCACCCAGACTCAATCAAATATACTGCCTTTGTAACCCCTGATGGCCAGTTTGAATATGTACGCATGCCCTTCGGACTTTGTAATGGCCCTTCCGTGTTCGCTAGATTCGTTTATTTTGTCCTTAAGGAATTTATAAACCGAGGTCAACTGGTGATATATATGGACGGCATTCTAGTCGCGTCGCATGACTTTGAAACCCACCTTGAGATTCTGAAGGAAATATTGTATGTGTTAAGAGTGAACGGGCTATGCCTGAAGCTGACGAAATGCCGTTTTGCGTATAGGGAACTAGAGTACTTGGGCTACTTAGCCAATTCCGCCGGTATCACGCCTAAACCAGCTCATATTCAGACGATACGGGATTTGCCCATTCCAAGGGATAGCAAGGAATTAGAGCGTTGCCTAGGCCTATTCTCATACTTCCGCCGATTTGTATCAGGTTTCGCTAAGATTGCGTGTCCGCTGTCCCGATTGTTACGAAAAGATACCCCTTATGTCTTCTCCAAGGAATGCCTCGAAGCTTTCCGAACACTGAAGTTGAAATTGATCGAATCCCCCGTGTTATCTATTTACAACCCGAAGTCTGAAACAGAGTTACACTGCGATGCTAGTTCAATTGGATTCGGAGCAGTGCTCCTCCAGAAACAAACAGACGGTAAATTACACCCAGGGTCCTACTTCTCTAAGATGGCCTCCGCCGCTGAATCGAAACTACACAGTTATAAGCTAGAGACGTTAGCTATCGTGTATTCCTTAAAACGTTTTGAGACATACCTTAAGTTCATCCCGTTCAAAATCGTGACCGATTGTAATTCCCTTGCGCTGACACTGAAAAATGGTGGACATTCCGCCAAGATTGCTCGCTGGGCCCCGCTGTTAGAAAGCTATAACTACACGATTGTACACCGCTCGGGGTTGGTATGCCCCATGCTGATGGAGTAGTGTACCGCCTGTCCTCGTTGGTATGCCCCATGCTGATGCTCTAAGCAGAATAGAAACTGCCGCATACGTCGACGATATAAACCTCGACTTCCAACTGCAGTTAACCCAGAACCGGGACCCTGAGATTGTCAAACTCCGAGATGAGTTAGAGAAATATGAGATAGCGGATTTCGAACTGCGAGATGGAGTAGTGTACCGCCTGTCCTCGACGAGTGTTCTCCAACTTTATGTCCCTTCCGAAATGATAAATCATGTCATACGAGTAGTGCACGAGAAGCTTGGCCATATGGCCACGGAGAAATGTTGTACACAGATCAAGAAGCATTACTGGTTCCCGTGTATGAAGTCTTATGTTAACAATTACATTAAAAATTGCCTCAAGTGTATTTACTACTCCGCGTCCGCTTCGGACCACCGTGTCACGCTACATAGTATTCCGAAAGTGCCCCTTCCGTTTGATACCGTTCATATTGACCATTTGGGCCCCCTTCCGTCCATACGCTCTAAGAAAAAGTATCTTCTGGTTGTCATTGACGCTTTCATCAAATTTGTGAAGCTGTACCCTGCCGCCACGACTAATTCACGTGAAGTATATCAGACATTAGAATCTCAGTATTTCGCAAATTACAGTAGACCCCGCCGAATCATCAGCGATCGAGGTACCTGCTTCACTTCCTCCGAGTTTGAAGAATTTCTGAAGGCCAATAATATAATTCATGTGCTGAATGCCACTACTTCACCCCGGGCCAACGGTCAAGTCGAGCGGGTTAACCTTGTTTTGGGCCCCATGTTGGGTAAACTAACGGAACCTGTGGACCACGCAGATTGGGTCCAACAGGGGAGGGGAATTTCGTAGTCATTAAGAATGTGGATACTTCGGCAGGCACAAACAAAAAGCTTATCAGAGCGCTCCCAAATCACCCAACTACCCTATGATGGAATCCTAGAAGCCTCCAAATTAAAGCTATGGGTTGCCCCTGATCAAGATTGCACTTCTGATAGCCAAACAAAGGCGACACTTAAGATTCTTATTTACCCAACTATATCATAGCTCCCATAGGAACGATCTTTCGAAAACAGTGACTTTTGTCAATAAATTCGTTACTTTTGACGCGATTGCTTTCAAATTAAACATTTGTTAGTATAATATATCTGTTAATGACTGTGCCAAATTTGATAAGGATCGGGTAGCTATATCATATAGCTCCCATAGGAACGATCAATGGAAAACAGTGACTGATCAATATCTTCGTGGGTGGGCCAACGGGCCAAATCAACTCCAGGAATAAAGCGAGGGGGTGGCTGGCCACTTCTTTTTCCCGCCTCTCATAATTTCTTTTTGTGTGGGTGAGAAAAATTTTGCCAATTTCTCCACTTTCATTCCACCGCGTTGCAGCAACAAATCTAAACAGCTGTGATCACAGTGTTGATCAGCGCCAAAAGCTGAGCCTGAGCCGCCCTGGCAGGGGGCGCCACTTTGCAGCTTGAACCGGGAAAAAAAAAGCGCCACTTTATTGTTTCCCGAAAATTTCAAATTTAAATTTGTAAAATAATGGAGCGTTATGTCTTGTCGATGGACCATCTATCTCGTTGCGATGACGGATCGGTGCAAGATGCACAATGCCTAGAGGCGGCATTTGCTAAGCGGCCAAAAATTGTTCGGTCGCCGCCTGGCAAATTCAACCATTTGGAGGCGGAGACGGTGGCTTTACCCGGTAATAGCTCAGCAACGGCTGGAACACCGGCAATGGCTCCCAGCAGCCCGGAGACAACCACCTCGCCACAAGTTATCTCAAATGTGACGGAGTTAGACGAGTTGGGCTCGCTCATTTGGGAGATGGACACCATGTTCAACAAAGGAGATGATGGCAAAAAACCAGTACGCCACATAAACCTCGGCACGAAGAATGCAATAGTGCGAATGAAAGAGCTGCACGAAACGCTATGCCATATAATGATAGGCAGCTCAACGGTGGTAAGCTCAAAGTGCGAAATTGCAACTCAAACCTCGCCTCCTAATGCTATTAGGCCGAAAAACGGTGCGAAAAAGATGGATGCGATGGGAAACACGCCCAGACGCCAGAGAGAAGACGTGGGCGCACAGCGCAACACTCCTCCTAAGCGACCGCGAGCAATCCCGCTGAACACGCCACGCGGCGATCCGGAGCCAGGTACTGGGCAGCGAGCCATTGCGACCGAGCCGCAGGCAGCCCATGGAGCGGCGGAATGCCAGACTGTCTCAAGGAAAAGAGCGAGCAAGCCATCCTTGAGGAAAGCTAGGCCGGAGGTAATCGTAATCAAGGCGAAAGACGGCTGCACTTATGCCGAAATCCTGAGCCTAGTTACCAGAAGGCCAGACGGCAAGCTCGACGAGGTTAAAAATAACGTCAAGAGGACGAGGAAAACGGATACGGACGATCTACTTCTCGAGCTTAAGGGGGGCGGAAATGCAAACAGCAGGAAACTGACTGAAGACTTGAGCCAAGTGCTGGGCCACCAAGCTTCAGTACGAGCAGCTGGAGCCGATGCGTGGCTGGAAATGCGCAACCTCGACCATTTAGCGACGGTAGAGGAAATCAAAAAGGCAATATAACCATAAATTGGCGATGACGTCGGGCAAGTAAATGTAAGGGGCCTGCGCAAGTCGTACAGAGGCAAACAGATGGCCATTGTTGGTGTTTAGATTATATAAAATAAGCTAACATTAAGCCAATTATAATATAGAACGAATGGAAATGTATGTCAATGTTAAGTATGTAACCCGATTATAGATATCGATGGCTCATCAGTCATAAGTAGATCTGATATGGTCAGCAGTAAACAATAAAGACCTAGTTAATCAATAAAAACGTACTTTGCTGACCTAACACTATGCACTGGTGAGCTCGCTATTTTGTACTATAAAAGAAATGCATTATTCTTAGTAAGATCAGATACCAATTGTAGCTACATCGGGTGTGCATCGCTGTGTCTTTGGCCCCCATCTCTACCTTTGTAATCTCACTCCGAGGTCCACCCAATTTATGTGTTGGTTGCGACAACCTTTAGTCACTGGTTTATGTGCTAGTGCCTAGATATATATATAAATAAATAAACATTTAATAACTTCAAGAAACACTAACGTCTTTCATTGAACATTTTGGTGACCCCGACATTGGCGGCTCCAAGTTAAAAGAATCACAGACTTGGTGAAACCGTCATCAAGCGAGAACATTTGGTCAACTCAGGCGACCAATCTCTCAACAAAAAGGAAACTGGTCAACTAGGCGACTACTTTCTTTGCACGCTTTGGACACGACAATCCTAAGCGAGGGCACAAATTGATGAACATCTCACATCAATCTGGGGTCCCGACTAAAAACATCGCAATTGATTAACTTGGCAATCATTGCGTAGCCACCTTGGCGAATAAAAAAGATTTATTGGAAAACTAGGAGTTGGTTTTCCGCAACGGGGTAGCAGTGCATACCCATTGAATAAAAGTTGATCAACTAGGCGATCACTTTATAAAAAACATTTAACAACGATTTGTGTCAACGAGGCGACCAAATCATAAAAAGTTATTTTTATATAAAAATAAAGTTTGATCAACTCAACTCTGTTGCATTCCCTGGCGTCAGCAATATCTGACCTAGTTAACTCGGTCAGTAACCCAGGTAGTACGCACGAGTATAGATTTTGGCATTGATCAGCAATTTTTTAAACAAAGAAAGAAACTCAAAAAATTGGTTTCACTGTCGTGGCAGTTATCAGTGTAAAAGAATAGGTATATTGGAAATAAAAATAAAAAATAAATAAAAATAAAACTATTGTTAAAACACTAATCAAAAGGCAACTTCGATTTATTTCTTATTCTTATTTGTGCTACACTTGACCAATTTTAGGAACGAGTCGGAGCGTTCCCTGTCTTTGACAAAATAAATAAACTCCCATCGGGTCAAGTACTAGTACAGATAAGCAATTACATAAGAATATAAAAGAACATGGAGGAGTTTTATAAACAGCAGACAGAACGAGGAGAGGCAATCCAGGCCTTTATTCGGAATACCAAAAAAGATTCTTTCGCCAGGAAAACGAAGCCATCTTATTTCGAGGAGAAACTTGAGCTCCTGGAATACATGTGGGAGAACTTCGAGAAAAGTCATCAGGAGTTGATGGACAAATTAAATAACGTGCCAACTGAAGATGACTACTTTGTAACGGACTATTTCAGCAAAATGAAGACGGTTGTATCTAATATAGTGGAAGATTGGAAGGACCATTTGGCAAAAATAAAGCTAGAGAGGCAAGCTCGCCAACGAGAGGAAGAGCGAGTCATGATCAAACCACTGGTTCGTAAGCAAAGTGCTCTGCTGGAGTCATTGTCCAGGACATTAAGACAAATTGTGCCTGAAGATAAAATGACTTACAAATCGGTAGTCGACAAATTATGGATACAAATTGAAGAAATCCATTATGAGATTCATCGGCTAGCTGAAAATCCAGCCGAAGCCGGATACAATATAGCTACGTTTGTGGCCGCAGAAAATACAATGCTGAAATTCTGTGTGGCACCAGCAGAAAATGTAGTGATACAATCACCACCTGTATTGCAATCGATACAATCATTGCAACTACCCAAAATTCCCATTCCAAAATTTGATGGGGATTATCTGAAATGGCAACAATTTCATGACATCTATAAAAAGGTGGTTCATGAGTCAAATGCATCCACGATAGAGAAAATGTGGTACTTAAAATCAAACCTTTCTGGAGAAGCAGAGAGATTGATACGGCACCTGGAATTAACAGAAGCCAATTACAACACTGCTTGGTCAGTGTTGCAGGAACGTTTTAATAACAAACGAGTTCTAGTAACAGCCATACTGGCAAAGCTGTTTGATCACCCAAATGTGGGAAATGACGCAGCTTCTATAAAGAATTTGCATGATAACATTTTTGAATCATTGCAAGCCTTAAAAAATGTAGGCGTCAATTTGGAATCGTCAGATGCTGTCATAATGTTTCATATGACAAGAAAATTGGATAGATTCAACCACGCACTATATGAGCAATCTCTTTCCAACACAAGGGATCTGCAGGAAGTAAAGGACTTCCTATCCTTCTTGGAACAGCGCTTCCTAACATTAGAGGCGATTGGGAAACCAAGAAACGAAAATCGCAGCATTGAAAAACCAAGTCCAAGGAAGACATGCGCAACAGCATCTGGGACAAACAGTACCCTGTGTGCTTTCTGCGAAAGAGCAAAGCACAAACTCTTCCAATGTGAAAAGTTCAAAATCAAATCCGCAGCAGAGCGGCTTAATTGGGTGCAGAGACACAAATTGTGTGTCAATTGCTTCAAGCCGGACCATATGGCAAAAAATTGCTCTTGGAGGGGATGCTTTAAATGCGATAAAAAACATAACACAATGTTGCATTTAGAAACAGGCAACCAAATTGCTACATCTGCTTCTGCAGCTTCTGCGTATGGAATTGGCAGAAAATACACCCTGTTGGCAACGGCCAAGGTAGTGGTAAAAGGGATCAATGAAAGGAAAGGAGAATTTCGAGCACTCCTGGATAGCGGCTCTCAAGTAAATCTCGTCTCAGAGAGACTGGTAAAGAAGTTATCGTTAAAAATTAGCGAGACTCATGTGCATATAAATGGAGTGGGTGGTCAACCACAGATAAGCAAGGCGCGAGTAAGCTTGGTTGTAAGGTCAAGATACAACAAGTTCGCAATGCTAGTTGAGGCATTTGTATTGCCACACATAATAGGTGACCAACCCACAGAACAAATAACGCAGAAAGTCACATTACCAGACAACATTTAATTAGCGGACCCAACATTTGATAAACCCGGAAAAATTGATATGCTGTTGGGAGCTGATGATCACTATGCTATGCTGCTACCAGAAAGGAGACGGGGCAATCGAAACCGTCCAACATTACAAAACTCAGAGTTTGGATGGATTGTTGCTGGCAGAATTAATATGTCAACGTCAGCTTCAATCACATGTATGGTAGGCATGACGAATCCAGAGGAATCACTGGAAAGATTCTGGCAGCTAGACACACTAGAGCCAATAAAAGGTACAGGAGTCCGGAGGAAGAGTATTGTGAAAAATTCTTCCTCGATAACCTACACACGGCGGCGGACAATCGACTAATTGTAAAGCTTCCATTTGCTGAAGAGGCGTCATCTCTTGGAGAATCTCGGGAAGTAGCCATAAGAAGATTCATGTCATTAGAGAGGCGAATGAACCCTGACATAAAAAAGGAGTATGTAAAATTTATGTCAGAATATGAACAGCTTGGACATATGAAGCAAGTAATGGTAGAACAAATTCCCAAGAACCATTACTTTATACCGCATCATTGTGTACTAAAACCAGAAAGTACCACCACCAAGCTTAGAGTGGTATTTGATGCATCATGCAAAACGTCATCAGGAAAATCACTGAACGACATTTTATATCCTGGACCAGTTGTACAGAGTCAACTCTTCTCAATTCTTCTGCGGTTCAGGACCCACAAATATGTGTTTACGGCAGATATTGAAAAAATGTATCGTCAAGTTTGGATAAACCCTGCCGATCAATTCAATCAGATGATTGTGTGGAGAGAGGATCCAAGTCAAGAACTAAAGTTTTATCGTTTAAAAACGGTGACTTATGGAACCACGTCAGCCCCATATTTAGCGACGAAGTGTCTGGAATATTTGGCACTGAAAAACATTGAAAAATTGTCGTCTGGAGCATCAGCATTAAAAAATGACTTTTATGTTGATGATTGTCTCACAGGAGCAGACAGTTTACCAGAAGCCCTGCAAATAAGACAAGAGCTTCTAGAAATCTTGAAACCTAAGGGTTTCAACTTACGAAAATGGTGTTCAAATAGCAGTCAACTTCTAAAGGAAATTCCAAAGGAAGATACGATTGCCGACATCAATCTCGGTGACACACTGGAACAAACAAGTGTCAAAACATTGGGAATCATATGGGCACCCAAAGAAGACCAATTATGTGGAAAGGCTCAAAGACATACAAAAGGAATAACCAGACGAGTGGTGCTATCCGAAGTCGGTCAAATCTTTGATCCTCTAGGACTGTTCGCACCGGTAGTGGTAAGAGCGAAAATGTTTCTTCAACATGTTGCTACCGAACGAATTGAGATGGATGGTGACCTACCGCCGTATTTGGAGAAGCAATGGGAAGCTTATCGAGAGGATGTACAGGCACTAAACCACATGAAAATTCCAAGGCATATTTTTGATGGCAAGGTCCCCACTACAAAGGAATTGCATACATTTGTTGATGCATCAGAAAAGGCGTATGGTGCGGCAGTTTATGTCCGATCAACCTATAAAAATGGCCAAATTTCGGTCAGATTGTTGTGCGCCAAGTCGAGAGTGGCTCCCCTGGAAAAACAGACACTGCCCCGGCTGGAACTATGTGCAGCTGTACTTGGAGCTGAACTCACGGATAGAGTTCGACAGGATCTCCAATTCGGATCAGAAAGTGTGGAATCATTCCTCTGGTCAGATTCAACAGTAGTACTCTCGTGGATTAATTCACGGGCATCACATTTCCACACGTTTGTGGCTAATCGGTTGACAAAAATACACGCAGTATCACATCCAAGGCAATGGCGGCATGTGTCATCAGCGCTCAACGCAGCTGATGTTCTATCTCGAGGCATATCAGCAGCTCAGCTTAGCACACATACATTATGGTTGTATGGACCACTATTTCTGCATGGACCACAACGTGGCTGGCCAGCACCATTTAAGCCTACAGAGCACACGATGGATACCGCTGAGAAGAAAACCAAGGTATTCAGCATGGTGACTGCCACGGCAAACAACAAGAGTGAATGGATATATACGGTAACTCACAGAAATTCGTTTTACCGGCTACAGCGAATAGTGGCGTATGTGCTACGGTTTTGTCACAAGCAGAACAGGAAACCAACGGCTCAGTTAGAGTTGGAAGAGTTGGACCAAGCACGGAGAGTGATCATTAAGCAAATTCAAGAAACAGGATTTGCATATGAATTACGGCACGTAAAGAAACGACCTGATCAACCGCTAGATCGCAAAAGCACGGTGGCAACGTTGCCCCTAATACTGGATGAAGATTCAATCATACGAGTAGCAACTAGGCTACAACAAGCACCAGTATCAACGGAAACAAGGAATCCATATCTCTTGCCGTATAATGATCCGGTGGTAAAAATGATGCTACGGAAACTTCATGAAGAGAATCTTCATTGTGGACATGAGGCACTACGCGGAATAGCTCGGCAGCAGTACCACATCATTAAGGTGAAACCGATGGTCCGGAATGTGATCCAGGGCTGCGTAGTATGCACCAAGTACCGGCCGCAGTTCTTTAAACAAGTCATGGGTGACTTACCGGAGCATCGGGTATCTCAGAATAGACCCTTTCTTAATGCCGGAGTAGACTATTGTGGACCATTCTGGATCCACCATAAGGTTCGAGGAAAACGTCCCGACAAAGCCTACATTGCAGTATTTGTATGCTTTGCAACCAAGGCAGTACACTTGGAGTTGGTCGGAGACCTGTCCACCTCCTCATTTGTGGGCGCACTTCAGCGCTTTATTGGGCGCAGAGGAAGATGCCAGACATTATACTGCGATAATGCAACAAACTTTGTTGGAGCAAACAACCAACTTAAGGAACTGACCGATACAATACACTCAGAAACGGCAGCAGGTAGTATCAAGGAATTTTGCAATCAAAAAGGAGTGCAATTTAAGTTCATACCACCACGGTCTCCACATTTCGGAGAATTATGGGAAGCTGCGGTAAAGTCCGCTAAGCATTTACTGTTGAAAAACGTATCGACAGCAAACTTAACGTTCGAACAACTGTCTACCATCATTGTCAATGTTGAAGCAGTGCTGAACTCTCGTCCGTTAACGCCAAACTCAGACGATCCCAACGACTTAACAGCTCTAACCCCAGGCCACCTATTGATCGGAGAACCGTTAGTAGCCCAACCAGATGCAGAGCCAATAACACAGCGATCGATTCCAGAGCAATGGGAATTAGTGCAACGGCTTAAGCATACATTCTGGACACAATGGTCTCAAGAGTACCTACAAGAACTGCAGGGTACATCCAAGTGGAAAAAACCATATAACAATGTCAAAGAAGGCATGATGGTAATTCTAAAGGAGGATAATGTGCCAATTTTGCAGTGGCCAATTGGACGAATTGTTAAACTATATCCAGGCCTGGATGGATACGTCCGCGTGGTAGACGTTAAAACAGCCAGAGGCACCTACAAGCGGGCTATCCATAAATTGGCCCCCTTGCTTAGAGAGACGGCGACAAAACGTAAAATCGAGGCAGATGACACAGAATCGAATTCCCAAAAAGACCCTGGTATCGAGGACAACGCAGAACCAAAAACAAAAAGACGCTTATCGATCGGTCTGCCACCGTTGGCAATGACGATCTGCCTAATGCTGTTATTATTGCCTATAGCATTTGCTCAAAGAACTAATATAACTCGATTCAACCCCAAACCAGGCATATACTATGAAAGTATTGGCACAGGAAGGATGGCAACGTCTGACTGGACTATTGTGGCATTCTACGATCTCGAACCATATTGGGCCGACCTGAAGACATTTTCAGACGGAGTAGTAAAGGTTGGAGAAATATGCGTGTTAATGAAGGTTCCAGAGGCATGCACCGCAATGCAGAGGCACTTCGAGCATGTCAACTCAGAGCTACGGACAGGAAATGATCTCCTTCACATAGAACGCCAACGACGATCGCCCTTAGATATAATTGGGAACATTGCGAACGGCTTATTTGGTGTGCTGGACTCAAAGTATGCAACCGAGATGTCAGGCACCATACGAAAGGTTAAATCAAATGAAGATTACTTATTGAACTTGCTGCAAAATCAGACATCTGTAATTGATTCAACGATAAATATCATTAAGCGAGATGAAGCCACAATTGAAAATCAGACGAAACTAATGGAACAACAAATGAACGACATGACCAAGGTCCAGGACAATGCGGTAAAGGCATTGCAATGGTATATCACGCTAACTACTCAGATGACAGTTATTGCAGGGAATTTGCAACGAATTCAAACCGAAATTTCCCGAGTATTTACAGATGCCCATCATAGCAAAATAAGCCCGTTACTACTATCACCAGGCCAGCTTCGGGAACATCTGAACCAACTGAAGACACATCTTCCGTTTGGTTTGGATTTGCCAGTTCCAGATAACGACGTCTTGCAATTATATGGCTTAATGAAGGCACAAGGCACAATCGCAAACAATCATGTGATATTTAAGGTCACATTTCCATTAGTGGCAACGCAGGCAGTGCAACTGTATAACCTGGTACCCATTCCAGCAATTGGAACTCATGGGATTGTAATCATGAACATTAAAATTCCCATCATTGCTGTCAACAAGGAACAGAATCAATACATTGGGCTCTCAAGAGCCGATTTGGAACAATGCCATCAGCTCAACAACGAGCAATATATTTGTTTTGATAAACAAACGACGTTTTCGGCTAATAGCAACTGTGAGTTCCAGCTATTCAAAAACACAAAATCATCAACTTGCCAAATACAACACACAAACAGATCATTCGTGTGGTACGACATGTATCACAAAAATCAGTGGATTTTTGCCACCACTAGACCAATTGAACTCGCAGTGACCTGTGACGATAATATACAAGGTGTCTCTATTAAGAAGACTGGATTGTTAACTCTAGACCCGACGTGTACAGCTAGGAGTTCTGCTATACGAATAACAGGTCTCCGTATAACTACGACAGACACAATGAAATTGTCATATGTCCGATTTGGCAACTTCAGCATTGGCCCAACAAAAGTAGCGCCAACAACAACACAATTCACAAAGATGCAGCTAAGCTACGACGAACTAAGCAACATTCAAGAAAAAATGGAAACTAAGCAAAACTGGAAATTGCCAGAAGACCCCAGCCAGCCGGCTCACCATGTTATAGTCTCCTACGTAGCGCTAACAATACCATTGGTTCTTGTGATGGTATATGGAATAAAAAGATGCTCACAACCCCCAAGACACAATGGTCCAGAGCAGACAACCGTGAGGATCGTCAATCCCATACCGACTCCTGCTGCAGTAAGCCCAGCCCCCAGCAATTTTGCGGTCAACGTTGGATAACGTTGAACAGGTGTTCAACGGCCGGGAGTATGTTGGTGTTTAGATTATATAAAATAAGCTAACATTAAGCCAATTATAATATAGAACGAATGGAAATGTATGTCAATGTTAAGTATGTAACCCGATTATAGATATCGATGGCTCATCAGTCATAAGTAGATCTGATATGGTCAGCAGTAAACAATAAAGACCTAGTTAATCAATAAAAACGTACTTTGCTGACCTAACACTATGCACTGGTGAGCTCGCTATTTTGTACTATAAAAGAAATGCATTATTCTTAGTAAGATCAGATACCAATTGTAGCTACATCGGGTGTGCATCGCTGTGTCTTTGGCCCCCATCTCTACCTTTGTAATCTCACTCCGAGGTCCACCCAATTTATGTGTTGGTTGCGACAACCTTTAGTCACTGGTTTATGTGCTAGTGCCTAGATATATATATAAATAAATAAACATTTAATAACTTCAAGAAACACTAACGTCTTTCATTGAACAGCCATCTTGAACATGCCGCGGACTATAGCAGCCACATTATTGAGAGAAGGCTCCATTGAAGTTGGCTGGGATGCGTTTCCGAATAGAGAGAGGCAGGCTCAAAAGAGAAGCTACAAGTGCCTATGCTTCGGTCACAAAGCAGATAGTTGCACTACAGCCAAAGATCGCACGAACTGGTGCGTCAGATGCGGCCAGACTGATCACAAGGCAGCCACATGCAACAACAACCCAATTTTAATTGCGTAGACTCAAAACGCATGGATGCGAGCCACTACACTGGTAGTCGCCGTTGCCCAATGGTAACTATTGGAGAGCTAGCTTCGAATAAGAATCTATGAAATTTTTACAATTAAATTTAAATCACTGCTCGGCGGCGCAGGACTTACTTGCGCAGTCAATATTAGAATTGGAGATCGATCTGGCTATCCTGAGTGAGCCGTACAGGATGCTGTCTAATAACTCCTGGGCTGCAGACACAACACACAAGGCTGCGATCTGGAATTGCGGATCAAATGGCCCGCCTATGCAGCACATTAGATCTTCAGAATGCTTCGTACGTGCGCTTATCGGAGATTTGTGGGTCTACAGCTGCTACATGGCACCTAGCCTCTCGTTACGCGAGTTTGAATTGCTGGTGATTTTAACTCTTGGTCAACGGAATGGGGCAGCAGTCAGTCTAATACCAGAGGCCGCACTCTGCTGGAGGCATTGGCAGCTCTGGATCTGGTAGTGCTGAATTCTGGCTCGGAGCACACTTTCCAGCGAGCTGGCTACGGATCTGTAATTGACGTGACATTTGCGAGCAGTCAGTTGGCCCAGCAAGCCGAATGGAAACTTTGCAGCCACTTTACAACCAGTGATCACTTGGCCATAATGTGCAAAATCGGCAGAAATCCAGCCAATAACGCAAATGCGCGTAAAAATTGCAAAACGTACCAGGTGGAAACGTTCAACCCCATTGTGTTCGATGCTTCATTACATTTTCCCCAACTACCTGGTGACGCAAACAATTGCGCCAAACTGCTGGTAGACGCGATTTCATCAGCGTGCGATGCCAGTATGGTGACCCGTAGGGGCCACACCAAACAGAAGACAGCAGTCTACTGGTGGAATGCGACCACAGAGGTGCCTGCAAGCCAGACGCCAGTATCAAAGATCGCGTGGCAGAGGGGATTTTACCAGCCTACAACTAGAGTTCCATAGCAGGAGAAGCGAACTGCGACATGCTATTAAGGAAAGCAAAAAGAAATTCGCGGCTGAAAATGACGTTTGGGGCCGAGCATATAAAGTGGCAATGAGAAAATTCAAAGCTGCCAAGCCAGCCACACCAGACGAATCTCAAATGCAGCTGATAGTGGAAACATTGTTCCCAGCCACTTCAGTAGTAGAACCAAGGTCGACCCTACACAGTGTAGCAACAGATGCTTGCAACATCAGTCCGGAAGAGGTACTTCAAGTAGCTGTCGGAATGAACGACCACAAGTCCCCTGGTCCAGACTCAATAGCTAATAAGGCACTTAAATTGGCTGCCCGGCTTCACCCCGATAAATTCGCAATGGTGTTCAACAAATGTTTGGCAGAAGGCGTGTTTCCCACCATTTGGAAACTCCAGGACCTTGTGCTACTCCCAAAGGCAAACAAGCCAGGAGAAGACCCATCTGCATGCAGGCCGATATTCGAGAAGCTAATAGCGCTCCGTGTAGAAGCAGCCATCCAACGGTCTGGCGATCTGTCCCCGATGCAGTTTGGTTTCAGAAAGGCTAAATCAACAATAGACGCCTTAACAACAGTAGTCGACGTTGCTAGCAAAGCCATCGAGGGACTACTGTGGAAGGGTGGCAGTAAAAAATATTGTCTGGTGACCACACTTGACGTCAAGAATGCGTTCAACTCGGCGAATTGGAGCAGAATTCTACATGCTTTGAGTTCATTTCAAGTTCCTGAGTATCTAATTATCTTAATGGAGGACTATTTTAGAAACCGAATACTGCGATATAGCACATAAGGCGGCTCAAAAATACACTTGGTACAAGGAGGAGTTCCACAGGGCTCGGTTTTGGGCCCACTATTGTGGAACATAATGTATGATGGGGTCTTGCGGCTGTCTCTACCACCTGGCACGCAAATCATTGGTTTTGCTGACGATGTGGCGCTTACCTCGGTTGCGAAACACATCCACGAAGCAGAGGAGAAAACTGCAGAGGCGGCGAAAATGGTGAAGCAGTGGCTAGCCAACTCAGGACTTCAACTTGCAGACCACAAAACAGAGGCTGTGCTAATAAGCAGCCGGAAAACTGTTTGAAAGGGCGAAAATCTC